>NW_006784423.1:722502-725020 GCF_000442215.2 Lipotes vexillifer | reverse complement strand
CTCCCTCTCTCTCTCTCTCTCCCTCTCTCTCTCTCTCCCTCTGGACCTTCCTTTGTTCCCCCTGAGATGTTCCTTGTGCTTCACCCAGGACCTGTGAGTCGTAAGTGTCTCTGTTTCCACTTCCCTTTTGCTGGTGAACAAGGCTCACCGTCCAGCACCCTGTGCTCCACTTCACACATGTTAACAAAGTCAAAACAGTATGGATTTCAGGTATTTCCGAATGTAAAGGTGTTAAAGGGAAATACCAAAAACAGGAAAAATACAGGTATGAAATGTATTTTTCACTCCATCAAAGGGGTGGTTCATAGCAGGTGGACGCCATCAGAACAAGGAGGTGTATGAATGAGCAAATCTAAGGACTGGGTGACACTAAATGAAAGGTCTTCTACTGACCATGGACACACCAAGAGTGAAGCTTATACAATTTTTTTAAACCCTGACCACTAGCAGTGAGACAAAAGCAGAATATCCAATCCTGTCACCTCCCCCTATCCCTGCATTTAATAAATTGTCTCATTATCATCAGAGATAATGAGGAAAATATTATTAATAAAGGGATATTGGAAAAGATGTGAATTACTTTTTTGGTAAATGGACTAGGTCAAACAATCTCATCTTTATAAACACACCCATGTGTCTTACCTAATAATGCAATGATCTATCCAAGGCACAATTCAGTCAGTTTTCTTTATGAATGAGGACTTGACTCCCTAGCTACAGTAAATCCAGCTTCAGTCAGCCAGAGGATCAAATTCATTACCTGAAATTCCTTTTTTAACATCTTTATTGGCGTATAATTGCTTTACAATGCTGTGTTAGTTGCTGCTGTATAAGAAAATGAATCAGCTATACATATACATACATCCCCATATGCCCTCCGTCTTGCGTCTCCCTCCCGCCCTCCTTATCCCACCCCTCTAGGTGGACACAAAGCACCAAGCTGATCTCCCTGTGCGATGCCACTGCTTCCCACAAGCTATCTATTTCACATCTGGCATTACCTGAAATTTTTACAGAAAAAAAAAAAAACATACGGCCCTCTCATTTGTTCCTCTTTGATAATTTTCAACAAACATTTATTGAGCACCCATTATGTGCCTGGCTGTTGTACTAGGTGCTGGAGCTACAAAAATAATCAGATCCAGTCTCTACCCACAAGGAGAAAAACATATGAAGAATAAATCCTACCATAATATGATGTGTTATAGTTAATGAACAGAGGGCATGAAGGGACACCTAACTCTAAATGAGGAAAGGAATGGTCACAGGAACATCACTGAAGGACAGCCCTTGACCTGAGACTTACGGTATAACTTGAACTTGCCAGAAAAAGAAAAAAGTATGTGCAAAGATATATAGATGTGAAAGCACATGCTTTATTCCCGGGACCAGCAAATAAGTTAGCCCAACCAAAATATAGTGGTCTTAGAGAGGAAAGTGCCAAATGATGATAATGAAGATTAGGATAATAATAATAAGTTGGATAAGCAGTAGGTAATGAAAACCTTTGGGTGCAATGCATAAGCACGTTTCTGTGGCTGATGGGAAGCTGATGAATTACGTGGTCAAATTTTCATTTTGATAACGGTCACCACGGCAGCTGCATGGATGATGAAGTGGAAGGGAAGAAACTGGAGGAGGGTAGACTTTAAAAGGCCTGTGGGATCCTCCAGAGAAGGAGTGCCGGCGGGAAGGAAAGCAGCAACCGGAAGGTGGACTGAAGAAGCAGACGCGAGATGCCTGGAGGAGACGGAACCAGCCAGGCTGGCTTCTCAGCTGACTTGTACAAGAAAAGAGGAGAAAGAATGAGGGTGACGTGAGGGAACGATACAGACGGTACAGACTTTTTGAGTAGATACTTAAAGAAATAGCAATTTTCTTAAAAGCAGAACTAGGTATTCAAAGCAAAAGTTGATCCTTTGAAATAAATAACAATTGTTACCATTTATACAGGGCTTTCCCAGGCACTATCCTCGGCATTTATATTTATTAACGGAATTAATCTTTTAACAGCCCTACAAAATAAATGCCATTTTTATAACTTTCTTAAAAATGAGGAAACCAAGGCATATGGAATTAAAGTGAGTTGCCCAAGATCACAGAGCTAGTAAAAAAATTAATAAAGTAGAAACACTTTGGCAAGTGTGATCAGGAAAATAAAAACTAAAAAGATATAAATAAAGAAAATATCAGGAAGTGGGGCACAGCTTCAAATATAATAGGGATTTAAGAATTAGCAAGAGAAGTCTATGTACAACTTAACCACAAATTTTAAATATTAAGTTAATTTGAAAAACTTTAGGCAATAAGGACCCAAACAGATTAATAAAAGTAGAGGAAATAAAAGTGTTAATCAAAGATTTACCATTACCATCCAAAAGCACTGTTCTAGGGACTTCCCTGGTGGTCCAGTGGTTAAGGCTCCTCACTTCCACTGCAGGGGGCGTGCAGCCCTCCTTCTGCAGGGTGGTGTCGGCCAGACCCAGAGGAAGCCGAATACACACTCCCACTGCACCTG
>NW_006784423.1:711457-722419 GCF_000442215.2 Lipotes vexillifer | reverse complement strand
GGCGGGGGGGGGGGGGGGGGGCACCAGCTGAAAAAGAATGTCACAGAGGACCAGGATTCTCTTAATGTAACATCCATTGTGTTCAAATTACTTGCATGACAAGGACTAGTATCTACAATACATAAAGAACTCCCAAAAGCCAACAATCAAAGAATGAGAACACATTGAAAATCCGCTCATCTTACCGAAAACCAGGAAAATTACGTGAATGAGAAAAGATGATCAGCTGATGCGAGATGAATCAGAGGATGAGAAGGATTTTAGAGCAACCATAACAAAAATGCTTCAACAAGAAGCCACGTTGCCTATGCTTCCAAAGTTAAGTGGTTATGGATTCAGGCTACATTATTAGAAATTTAGAATGTGTATTATAATCTCCAAGAAAGGCACCAAGAAAATAAATTTAAAATATACAGGGAAGGAAATGAGAAGGGAATCAAAATGGCACACTAGGAAAAAAAATCGATTCAACACAAAAGAGGACAGTGATGAAGAAATTGAGGAACAAAAAGTTGTAAGACAAATAGGAAACAAATAACAAGATGGCAGAAGTCAGCCTTGTGTTAGTCAGGCTTCTCCAGAGAAACGGAACCAGCAAGATACATATATATCTAAAGAGATTCGTTATAAGGAATTGGCTCACGCGATTATACGATTAGACCCAGGAGAGCCCTTGGTGTAAGTTCCAGGCTGAAGGGCCTTAGGATCAAGCCCCAAGAAGAACTGATGTTTCAGCTGGAGTCCAAAGGCAGGAAAGGGCTGATGTCTTTATTGCAAGGATTATTTTTTTCGAGACTTACTTTCTTGTCTGGGTCACTGTAAGACAGGCTGAAGGCTACATAAAATCCAAAATTGAGGGACAGATAACTGGGATATTTTTTAAAGTCATGCAGTTTCTTTTAATTTTTTTTATATTGGAGTAGAGTTGAGTAACTATGTTGTATTAGTGTCGGGTGTACAGCAAAGTGATTCAGGTCTACACGTACATGCATCCACTCTTTTTCAAATTCTTTTCCCATATAGGTCATTACAGGGCATTGAGCAGAGTTCCCTGTGCCATACAGTAGGCCCTTGTTGGTTATCTATTCTAAATATAGCCGTGTGTACACGTCAATCCCAGACTCCCCATCTATCCCTCTCTCCCTCCCCACCCTTCCCCCACCGGTAACCATAAATTTGTTCTCTAAATCTGTGAGCCTGTTTCTGTTTTGTAATTAAGTTCATTTGTGTCATCTTTTTTAGATTCCACATATAGATGCAGCATCTTAAAAAAATAGCAACACTCTTCCAAAGGGCGTCCACTGACATCCACACGAAGAAAGAAGATGACATTTTCCCCACCTTATCTGCTGTGTCCTCTCATCACACACTTTTATTTGGAACTCAGCTAATGCAAATCAGCAATTCACTGTTGAAAAGCCCAAAACAAACACACTTCATAAAATATTGCACTGATTTCATCTGAATCCTCTATGCTCCATCTTCTTCCATCACGGCTGAGTCTGTTCAAAGCTGCTCAGGCTGACCTTTTACAGACAGCAATTACTCGGGAAGTAACTCCCTGTGACAATCCATGTCTTTACACATTTCTGAGAAGGTGTCATTTTCTCAGGTGAGAACAAGGTATCCTGTCATCCAGCACGAGCTTCCTATCTGAGATGTGATTGCACAGCCTTTCTTTTGAAATCTGCTAGTAGTGGCTGGTCCCCAAGCACAGGACTAAATGGTTTAATTACAGACAGGTGGTGAAAGGACATGATTTTTCTTGGTCCCTTTTCCCAGAACGATTGGTACAATAAGATGTCCTGAAAGAAGTGTATGTCTGCAGGGTCACTGCTGGTTAATTTCCACCCATATGGAAGTTACTTGGATTTGCTTTGATTTCCAATACCTTCCTTCAGGTAAATGCTCGGAGGGAAGAACCTGCAGACACAGGCATCATCCATATGGCTGTAGGTGTGGTCAGTGATCAGTCTGCCAGCGGACTCTGCCTGCCACCACTACTGGCCCCCACTCTGACCCTAATCTGCACCGAAATCATGCTTTATGATAAACAGATTTCAATCCCATCATTGTGCTAATATTTAATCCTCTATTTAGCAAAGAACTCTGATCTGTACAAATGAAATGCACGTGCTGAAAGTGGTAATATCTGTACAAGAGAGGATAATAAACTAGCAAGCTGATGTAGGTCCTTTTGTTGCTGGGACACTAGAATGCCCGGTGGCCCATTAGTCTACAGGCTGATGATGATCAAAGACAAGGATGTAGCCAGCTGGCTCCAAATTCCCCCAGCTGTCACAGCTGCCTTCTTGGTCAATTACCTATCCAAGAGAGGTGGGTACCAAGAGCCAAAGCATCATTGATCTCTCAAATTAATAAGAAGGGAGCCTAGTCTCTACCTAGCCGGGAAAATCAAGAGAACGTCTTACGGATCAGTTGGTTTAGACCAAAAATAGATTAATTGACTTAGTCAAAGACACCAAGGTACGGTGGGAGAATTTCAGAATCAATTTGCTGGCCTCAACATTCTTTTCTTCTCAACTGTGTCTCATCTTGGATGATAGTAACTTGTTGTTTATTTCTCATTTGCTATTTATTTTATATTTGTTATTTTTAAACATACGTATTTTGTAGTTTCTGTCTATATGACTTTTGAAACTCTGGAGGCACTGTCTTTTTTTTTTAAGATTTTTTTTTTTTTGACATAGACCATATTTTTAAAGGCTTTACTAAATTTGTTACAATATTGCTACTGTTCTATGTTTTGGTTTTTTGGCCCCGAGGCATGTGGGATCTTAGCTCCCCGACCAGGGATCGAACCCATGTCGCCTGCACTGGAAGGCAAAGTCTTAACAACTAGACCACCAGGGAAGTCCCAGTGTCTCGATATTTGTAGTTTGCGTTGATTCTTACCCATTCTCCCTGTGTCTTCCTATGCTTTGTAATTTTAGTTTGTGAATACATTTTCAGTAGGATTATGTGTGTGGGAATAGTATGCCACCTGCATTAAGAAGGTATTACACCAAATAAATTATACATTTGACTTTGTAGGCACCTCAGCGATGTTTCTGGTCTCTGTTATTTTTCATTTGGGATTATAAATTAATATAAACTCAAACTTTAAACCCACCTCTATGGGGCACTAGTGATTACAAACTCTCAGGGAGATTATGGATTTTTTCACACCAAACTCTAATCATGATAAACAAGCTTCCATACTTCCTCCCTCACCAATGAGCAATTCATATGTATTTAGGGCTTCCACTAGAGGCTTTCCCTTTCAAGGCCTGGACCAAATGCAGGATTCTCAGTTCCAATCCCCCATCTTGATCAGGTACATGATTTACTTTTTGTGGCCATAAAATGAATGCTTCCTGGTTATTGAGATTGGTGAAATCTCCAAGGCAACTTGGTTCAGTACCCACCGACCACTGTTAGTTGTAGTTTTCTCCTTGCTTTCAGCCTTGGCAATTTCTCTTACTTTCTTACAAATTAACCTCTGCACTTAAAAGTATACTTGCTAAATTTTATCCGGCATTTCTAGGTGTCTTGGTAGCAGGAACGTTCCAGATTACCTAATGGGCCAACTTGCTATATACAGTAGTCCTACCATTCAGACAGACACACACACACAACTGGCCCATACTGTTGCATTTTGACTCTGTGTTTTCTGATGGCAAGCTATCCCAGAAATACTCTCCATTTATCCAGGGACCAATCGTCCATCTCATGCCTTGTCTGGACAGTTCCCTCTTCTGTGTATATTCCTACTTTATAGCTCGCTGACGTCTCCTCCAGAGGAACAGCGGAGAAGGGAATTAGACGAGCACTGGCAAGTCCCATTTTAACAGGATCAGTAAAAAGATTTCGTGGTAGCAGAACTCTAACAGGAGTTTTGTGAGCAATCTGAGGGTGGAGTCATCTGGTTTCCCTATTTTTAGCTATAACTTACTTAGAAATCACTAAGTCCCTTTCACGTAGATGAGTCTCTCATTGTGTGTGTCTCTCTAAGGATGTTTTGTTCACTGCACCTGTCCAAGAAGAAAAAGTGTCTCATCACTGGATCCATTGGAATAGCAAGCAGATTATCTTTGCTTTGGGGGCATGAAGGGGCGGAAGAGCAGCTGTTGTCCCCGGATTGCAGCGACATGCCTGGCATTAAGGAGATGTGCAGAAACAAGGAGATTCCTTTGTACGCTCTTTCTAAAGTGACCGAAGGAAAAAAAAAGTGGCAGGCAGGGCACACAGCAGGTGGTTGCTCTTAGAAAACACCATTAAAAGATTAATATTTCCCTCAGGAGTGGCAAGCTCTGGCCCTAGGGGGCCTTGCTCTACCCAGAGAGAATTAGAGGGATTGGAGTTTGTGCTACAGGACAGATGACACTCACCACGGCTCAATCAAGAGCTGAACGGACGTGGTTCCGTCACCCAGTCGACAAAAGGCCGCCTGTGCCACCCCCGCAGGGACGGGTCCAGGTGTCTGAGATGCTCTGATGAGCTTCCCTCCTGACTCCCCCTGGTCCTCACGTCCCTTCCGGTCTCTCTTCTGATCTGAGGTCTTCATCGTGACCCCTCTAAGTCTCTTAAACTCCTCTTGACGCTTTAGGGTTTTTTTATTTTGATTCATTTCCTACTATTCTGTTATTTCTGAAAACAGTGGTTCTCAAACTTCAATGTCCATGACTGAGGTTTTAATTCGGGTTTTGTTGTGTAATTATTTTCACTGTAAGCTCCCCAGGCAATTTCGATACACATATGTCTCTGGAATAGTCTTTAAGAAACATTGCATTTCTATGTGCAGAAAATTAAACTGAAATATCTTTTTTTATTAAAAAAAATCAATAAATTAAGCAGAGCACATCTTGCCCTAAAATAATCTTGAGATGTCACAAAGAAAATCGTTAAGTGGTGATGAAACCATTGAACAACCGTCAGTAGTTTGATGGTCTCCATCTAGAACAACCAGTTGAGCTTTGAGGAGGAACAAATTGCTGTTTTCTCCTCAGTGTTAGCTTGAAGTCAGCCCCCGCAGGGAGGGGGCCGTTTCTAATACAATCACCAATTTCTAATATATTGTGGACATGCCCTTGGCTCGGTGAAGAGTCAGGAATGGGACAGTCTGTCCTTCTGAGGAAATTCCAAACAGCTTAATTATAATTTCCACTTGCTCTTCAGGAAAATAATCGTGGTATTTGCTCCATGCCTAAATGAGTTGAAGTTATAGGTAATAAAGACAACGATCATCAAGGATCGTTGTCATTTGCATCAAGAATTATGTGATATACTTTACCTGCTCTCGGCACCACCCCGGGACAAGCAGCAGTGCTCTTGTTTTATCCATGATGATGACAAACATTTGGAAAAGCCCTCGAAGTTTCACGTCCAGTGCGAAATGCTTTATGTGTGGTAACTCATTTATCCCTCTCGACATCCCTGTGGGGGAATTCTATCACCATCTCCACCTTTATAGATGAGAAACCAAGGCCCAGAGAGGTTAAGCAACCTCCCCAGGGTTGCAGAGCTAATCTATGGTGGGACGGGATTTCAAACCAGGAGACCCAACCCGAGTTCTACCCCTAACTGCTGGCACGTTGTCCTCATGGTTACAAGTGGATCAGAGACACCAGCAGCGCTTCTCAAAGCAGAGTGCTGGGCCCCTCCAGAGCCTCTGACCAGCAGGCCTCGATGGCGCCCAAGATTCTGGTTTCTACCAGCTTCCTGAGGATCCCGACATGCTTCTCAGGAACCACGCTTTGAGAACCACTGTGATAGACGACACTGATGATTGGATTCCCGCCATGTGTCTTGGATTCTAGAGTGACGAAGCTCCCAGCTGAAACGTCTTCTGACACTAAGCACTGCACAGGGTGGGGTCACGGTCGCCACAAGATGCCCCTACTTCAGGCTCCAGCCACAACTCGGGGTTCCCAAAGCCCACCTGGGATACAAATCCGGGGGTCTCATTACCCCTTTATGTTCAGTAAGGCTCCAGGCTGGCCCATGGATCTCAGGAAAGTGCAGAGTCCTCGTGATGGTTTTGTTAGAGGCAGAAGGATATAAACCAGGACCAGCCACAAAAAGAGGTGTTTAGAGTGTGGTCTGGAGGGTCCTCATCCCATGGAATCAGGACACGCCATCTCCCAGCACAACCATGTGTCACAACGTGCAGAGGGCTGTCACCCAGGAAGCTCACTGAGCCTCGAGTCCCAGTGATTCCTGGGGCTCGTTGCATCAGCGTGATTGATTGAACCCCTTCCCTTCCCCTGAGGCTGGGCTGCTATCACCCCGGGGCTCTGCTCACCTGGTCCTCCCAGCACACGTGGGCTGTCCTGAGTCTACTCCTCACCTCGTAAACCTTCGGGCCCATCATGAATAACAAAGATGCTCCTGTCACTTAAGAAATGTCAAGGACTTAGGGGCCCAGAAACAGAGGACAAAGGCCAGCCACAGCCTTTAGTACACAGGACAAACCAAAGTCAAACGTTCACAATAAGCTGCTAAGTGTCAGACCAAGTTGCCCAAAGTTAAGACGTGGTAAGTGGTAGTTCATGACTGAAACCTACCTCTTTCTATGCAATGGTTTTGACTCATAATTGTTACATTTTCTAATTCCTGGTATCTTTTTACTGTGGTGAAAATCCTTCATAAGTTATTAGCAAAGTAGGTGATGTTGGAGGGCTGGGTGGGAGGGGTGATACTGAGCAGGACCCTGTGGGCTCCTGGGCGCAAAAGCCTTTCTGCCTTCCCCATTTCTTGATTACAGGAAATGGGCTTCATTCAGCCTCCAGGACCTTCCCTGAGTTCCAATGGGCAGATTCAAGCAGCTGGTAAATAGGGAAGGGCAGGGATGCAGAGACCAGGGAGAAACAAACAGTCAAGAGAAACAATAGCGCAGCCTTGGGGCAGGTCCTGGTTCCCCCTCGAGGGATGCACACAGCAATATCTTTGAGCTGTTTTGCAGGTACTGAAACCCCCTCCAGGCGGGAGAAGTTTACTGTCTGCTGCTCACAAGCACGGAGACCCCAGACCGGTTGGAACCAGAAGGTTGATGATGCCGCCTCCCGATGACCTCACCACCAGCCAATCAGAAGTGTCCACGAGCTGACCACGCCCTCTTTGAACCGTTACTATGAAACTCCTTAGGACCCCCTCCAGGGTGGGATACACAGTCTTGAGGGCAGTAGCCCGCTGTGGCCCCCTCTGCCTGGCAAAGCAATAAAGCTGTTCTTTTCTGCTTCACCCAAAACTGTCTCCGAGATTTAATTCCGTGTCAGGATCCAGAGGCCAGATTCAGCTTCGGGGGAAAGGGCAAGCCTTGGGAATTCGCCCTTGGCAAGTCTCCACTGCCAAGACTTAAACTGAATTTTCTTTTTTTCAGTATTTCTTCTCTGTTTACTGCAAAGCATTCGTCTTCCTCCCTGTCTTTTTTCTCTGTCTGGGCAGCTCTAACAAACACTGCACTGGTTAGTACATCACTGCAATTTTAATTGCCATCATTATCACCAGAAAATATTCTTCCTGCTATATTTCACGCACTGTTATATATAAGTGCAGCCCGTCTGTGATCTGTGCTAAGTGGGCCACCAAATGTTGGTGCTATATTCAAGAGCTAATTACAAGTGGCCGTATCTCACCATGGCAGCATGCTTTCTCCAGCACAATTATTTTCCCATCCAGGCCATGATAAAACACAGATAAAATATAAGGAGGTAATAAAGGCTTATGTTTATTGAGCACTTACTATGTTCCAAGCACCGTGCTTTATATATCTTACCTCTGCCAAAGATCACAACCACCTTAGAGGGAAGTTCTATTACCGTCCTCACTTTCCAAATAAGGAAACAAGAGCACAGAGAGGTAAGAAAATCATCAGTTTCACATCTTATAAATAGCAGAACCAGGACTTGAATCCACGTGGCTCTTAAACCCTCACCCCTTAACCATTGGTCCACTGTCTCAGTTAATAATATCAAGACCCTTAAGGAAACCCTCAGGCTTCCTTTGCCACCTACAAGCTAATTCTCTTTGTATTTAAGTTGCTTTATTTCAATGATTATATTCTCTGTGATGGGCAGGCGTCCATAGTGGGAAAAAAAAAAAAAAAAAAAAAGCCCACAGTGGAAGGTGAACCCACACAGGGAATCTGTCCATTGATATTCTAGCAGCCAGAACAGGGACAGATGGGGATTCAAGGTCAGCTCCCTGAAGTCAGTCCATGAGGACAAAGCCTGAGCTCCGTCCATCTGGCTAGTGCTACTTGCAAAGGGCCACACGCTGCCTGTGAAGACAGACTTGGTTTTCATTACAAACGACATCACAGACCATGATATTCTGCACAAAGCATGGCTGTCTCAGTCTGCTCGGGCTGCTGTCAGAAAACTCCACAGACCTGGGGGCTCAAACAACAGACACTTATTTCTCCCAGTCTGGAGGCTGGAGTCCAGGATCCAGGTGCCTGTTGACTTGGTCCCTGGTGAGACCCTTTTCATGGCTTGGAGATGTTTGTCTTCTTTCTGTGGCCACATGTAGTGAAAGGAGGGGGGCGAGAGAGAAAGAGAGAGAGAGAGAGAGAGAGAGAGAGAGAGAGAGACAGAACGAACTCCCTGGTGTCTGTTCTTACAAGGGCACTAATCCCATAATGGGCACCACCCCCAGGACCTCATCTCACCCTCATCACCTCCCAAAGCCCCACACCTCTCCAAACACCATCACACTGGAGGTTAGGGTTTCAACATACGGATTTGTTGGGGGACACATTTTGTCCGTAACAAGGTACTTTTATGTAACACTCGTTCAGAGATTTCACTTTCCCGATGAGCTGTGTCCACCAGGGATACAGCATGTCTGTCACTAAAGATATTAAATTTGGGGTGTTCTCAGCAGCTGCCCTGACAGACCCTGCAACCAAAAGCTGCCGGCACCATCCCCACCAGGAGCCAGATGTCAGCAGATCCCCTCTGTTGCACAAGGACGGTCAGACAGTCATTTAAAAGTTTAGTGCATCTTCCTTGAGGAGTTTGATTTGAGGTTTGCTCTAGGAAGTTACTGGAACCTATTCTTCTGTTTTCATGAATATTCTGAAACCTCTGTGAAGTCTGATAAGGATGAACATAAATCATAACTCCCTGACGCTCTGTGGAGAAAACCCTAATGAGTTTACGTCTCATAAAGAAGCTGGACGCGGCCACGGAGGAGTTTCATCAGCAGTCGCGCCTGCCGTGTAATTTTTTTAACAATCCATCTAAATTTGTGTTTATATCATCAAGTCATGATTTCTCTTCTAGCATCAGTGCTTTATTAACTGTTTGCTTTCGTCCTCACCACTAAGAATTCACTCTGGCCTGTCCGCCCACGCCAGTCCTGAGTTTGCCTTATCAAAACGGAAGGAGGTCAAAAAAATGAAATACTGGTCCCATGATAATTAATGTAAAGCTCACATGGAAAGCATTTGCTAATGTGGAAATTCGGCAAATACGGCATGTGTTTTCTTTAAATACAGAAATCTATAGTCAAGGGCTCTAGTCACTTGGTATTAACAGCCTCCAAGTGAGTTTAAGATAACAGAGAGGATTCCATTACACACCAACTTGGCCATAAAACAGAATCGGATCCGTTCATTTGCTGCAGCTCAGCAGAGAATCTGCATAGCCTTCAGGACTGGGACCACGGATCCATCATGTGGTCCCACCCAATGCAGCCACAGCCCGTCAGACCCCGCTGCTGGGTCACAGACCAGCCACACAGCTGAAGATGGATGCGGTATTCAAACCTAGCTGTGTGCTGACTATGGAAACTCCTTTCTAGTGTGTTAATTACAGGTCACTTGTTTCAGCCGCTGTCATAGGCAGCATGTCATTCACTTTAGTCAGAGCGGGAGCCTGCCTTACGTTCCAGTGCATAGTTCCAAGTTCACTATTGAGACGGGTCCTTGTGAAGAAAGTGGGTCACAGGCTGGCTGAGTTAGTCATTCAGAGCCATTTCCCTTCTTAATGTTGTATCATTGTGTCAAATGATAAAAATGTCAGTTGTATCATTTCCCAGATACAGAGGACACAGTCCCCACCCACATTCTTGATAAAGCCAGGCAAGTCTGGGATGGGGATAACTCAACCTCATGGCTGTTAACCCCCTCCAAGAGGCACATGTGAGGATGTGGTTTGTTAGTATGTGTTACTTAAAAAAAAAATTTCCAGCTTGCAGCTTCCTGAAATAATAAGCCTTTGGTTTACACATAACACATAAATAACTGTGTGTTCACCAGGGTTCCTGGCACTTAGACTCCAATATGAAACATCAGTACTTGACACAGAGGCATGCAGAGTGAGCTGGGCATTTTGCTGGCTTCTAGGAGAAGGCTCCAAAGCCTTAGCTCAGGGACAGACTCCATGGGCTCACAGCTGTCCTGGGGTGCAAAGTCCCTGCACAGAGACAACTGTCCTGAGGAAATGATGTTGATGGCGTGAGCACAGCTGAGGGCAACGGCAGGGGGGAGGTCTGTGTGAGGGAAGGCGCACCAGCAGCCATCTGGGATGCTGCGGCTGTTGCCCATGCTCTGGGATCAGGGCTGCTCCTGGATCTGAGCAGTGACCGGGGCTTCCCATGTAAACTGGAAGGCCAAGCAGAGTGGTTGGGCCATGCCATCATCATGGCAGCTACATCCCCTCCCCCAGGAATGCTGCCTTCACATGCAGCCCGATCACAGGAAATGTTTTCTTCCTCTGTGAAGTTTAGGTCATAAAGGAGGAGCCCCCAAAGCTCTGAGTAGCTCGCACACATCGGGACTCCTAGTTTCCCAGGCCACCAGTAGAACGCTGGTGTCTCTCACTGAGGTTCTGGTCTGTCAGGATGTAGAGCGGCTTCCTTCTTGAAGACTATGAGAGTAGGAAGAAGGGAGAGGGAAGGCTTGTGGCCCGATGC
Organism: Lipotes vexillifer; assembly: GCF_000442215.2. NCBI lineage: Eukaryota > Metazoa > Chordata > Mammalia > Artiodactyla > Lipotidae > Lipotes > Lipotes vexillifer. The sequence continues at coordinate 711,499 of NW_006784423.1, read as the reverse complement.
TGCCCTGAGATGGAAAGGTGGAAGGAAGAGGTGATTCCTGCT
>NW_006784423.1:700833-711403 GCF_000442215.2 Lipotes vexillifer | reverse complement strand
GAAGAGGTGATTCCTGCTGGAAGTGTTGTCTCCTGTGGAGAAGCCTAATCCTCACGGAGCCTCATTGGGGGAAGCTTTAAGGATAAGGGTTTGTTTAATCAGCTACAGGTAAAACCATACCTTACACAGCCAGCTTTAGATACAGATCCAAAAGGAGAGCAAACAAACAAGAAAGCATGTCCCCTGGATGTCCATTCTAAATAGTGGGGAAGTCTTGTATTCTGCTTGCAGGAGTGGGGTTAGAACAGTTTGGTGCTGGCTATGTGTAAGAATGAAAAAATTGTAATTTCAAAACCTTCATTTTTTTATATTGCTACAAGTAGACAACTCCTTATTTAGCAGAAGACTTATATTTTTAAAAGTGCAAAGTAAGCCCAGAACCTGCCTGGGGCTGCAGGGGAGAGAGTTAAGCCTCTTTGCATGAGAAGGTAACAGGTACGTGCGCATGATGCAGAGACAGGAGCGGAAAGGATGTGGTTCGGTAATTCGGGGAACCAAGGACCAAGGGGAGAGCAGAAACCTTTCCAGGACAGGAGTCACAGCTTTCCATGGCCATGTCAGACTCTGTTTCGCATTTTCCAATGATCTTGAAAGAATCCATTAGCGTGACAGCTTTGGGGTAGAGGTGCTGAGGGAGACGAAGGGGCGCGTCAGCCCCCAGGGAGCAGGGCAGAACCCGCTGCTCCCCTAACTTCGTCTCCACCCCCCACTACTCACCAGGGGCCTCTGCTGGTCCTGGCCTTTATCAGGTTTTCTCCCCACATCTCCTGTCCCAGCTTCCCTGAGCCACCGTGTGACCCAGCAATCCTGCTGGTGGACACATATCTGGAGAAAAACATGGTTCAAAAGGATACATGCACCCCAATGTTCATTGCAGCACTATTTACAATAGCCAAGACATGGCAACCTAAATCAATGTTCATTGCAGCACTATTTACAATAGCCAAGACATGGAAGCAACCTAAATGTCCATCGACAGAGGAATGGATAAAGAAGATGTGGTGCATATATACAATGGAATATTACTCAGCCATTAAAAAGGATGAAATAATGCTGTCTGCAGCAACATGGATGGACCTAGGGATTATCATACTGAGTGAAGTAAGTCAGACAGAGAAAAACAAATATTATATAATATCACTTATATGCAGAATCTAAAAAAATGATACAAATGAACTCATTTACAAAACAGAAACCGACTCACAGACTGAGAGAACCAACTTATGGTCACCAGGAGGGAAAGGGTGGTGGAGGATAGATGGGGAGTTTGGGATTGACATGTACACACGACTATATCTAAAATGGATAACCAACAAGGACCTGCCGTATAGCACAGGGAACTCTGCTCAGTATTCTATAATAACCTAAATGGGAAAAGAACTTGAAAAAGAATAGATACATGTATATGTATAACTGAATCACTTTGCTGTACACCTGAAACTAACACAGCGTTGGTAATCAACTGTGCTCCAATATAAAATAAATATTTTAAAAATAAATAAATAAAATTTAAAAATAATAATAATAAAAGAAAGAAACAGGTCAGTGAAAAGCCAAAACTAGAATAAGAGCACAGTGAGGTTGCCGGGTAGACAATACAAGTGGTAACTCAACATAGCTTAAACGCCCTGAAACTGTACATGTTGTGTATGGGTGGAAACGCAGTGGAACCCATCTGAACATTGAAGAAAAGGTTTATCTCAGCAGTTCAGGCGATTAGGGACTTGTGAGATGCGTGTCTGTTTCTTTTTGTCCTAGACCGAGAGCCTTATCTATCCAGTCTTATACAATCTCATCTAATTCTTAACAAGAATGGCTATTTGCTTTTATATGTTTTACATATGTATGGTTCTCTATAGTCACATTTATTCAATAACACTGACCCAGCACTTCTTACGTGCCAGGCACTGTTCTGAGCACTTAATAGATGCTACTGTGTGCATTGTTTCTCATAACCCTCAGGTCATTACTGTTATCATCCCTGCTTTACAGATGAGAGGACAGATATGAATAATATCTTGGCCAAGAACTCAGGTGGTAAGTGGCAGAACAGTGTCCCCTCAGGAAGGGTGGCTCCAGACTGCATGCCCTTAAGCATGACGTGAGGACGCCTCTCCTGTCCGATCATCCGAACAGCTTCCAACATCAAAATGTACCCGGCTTTGAACGCACCCTGAGAGGCTCACAGTCCTGAACAGACTCGGGGTTTCAGGTGACTTGAAGATCCTAACAATAAAGTGCGGACTGAGTGTGGTCTCAGCTCTGCGTTTGTCAGCCAGAAGCCATGGACTGCTTCTTGACTTAATATGTGATGGAAATTGTTGAGTAAGTGTGATGTCAGTGAATCTGAGAAGGGAACGCCCCTGCCCGCCTGAGCTCTCGCTAGCACGATGTCTGGAAGGCTAACACCAAGGACGCCCTAAAAAGTAGCATCTTTACCGTAAGTAAAGGGAGCACATCTATTAGGTTAATGGCAGAGCTTAATTTAATGCTACCTAACTCTGAAAAGACTATCAAGTCTCTTAACAAACTGTGTTTTCTCCTGCCATCAAGTTGTTATAATTACTCAGTATTTGACCAGATGGCAAATAATTTCTTAAGTCAGACCAGATGTTCAAGAAGCAGATCTAGTCTCAGAGCTGATGACGGTGGTGAAACTAATTTAAAAGGAGTAACAGTGGCACTGTGCTGCTCCCATGAAGACTGACCACAAAAGAAAAGGAAAGAAAAAAATGGATATTTCCTGGAGAGGAGGCTAAATAAAGGCCGGTATGAGAAGGGAGTGTTCCGATGCTGAGTTTTAGGTCCATCAACACTTGCTTTCCCAGGTGTACTGTCTATCTGAGGCTTGAAAGAAGGAGCAGCAATGAACACTCAGAAAGGCTCAAAATTAACACCAGTGGCAGACAGTGTCAACTCAAATAAATATCAAACTTGGACACAACCGTGATTTTTCTCACATTCCCTTTTCAGGCATAGAAGCCCGGATTTCATGGCCGCAGCTGGAAGTCACAGAGCTTTAATTCATTTTCACATGAAGTGTTCCCATTAGGCAATCTTCCCAGTTTCCTATCCCAAGTCCCCGAAGAGGGGACCTAACCCATATGTGCATTCCAGAAGAGGCTGGTGTTTTGGAGGCTTTTCTGGAGGGACAGAGGGTCTCAGAAAATATCTCTTCATATTGGCAAACTATGAAGCTCTTCATATCTTTGGTAAAGGATCAGTTTAACGAGGCCCAACTCCGTTGCTCGTTCTGTCATCTCTGCAGCCTCCAAATATTGTCGGACTTCAAGCCTCATCCTGGCACATTTTCTATCTTCTACCTAAACCCATCCTGCATGATCTCGTCCAGTCTCGTGTTTAAATACCACATATGCTAATGTCACGGGCTGAATTGTGTCCTGCCAGCCTTCATGCATTGAAGTTCTAACCCTTGGTACCTCAGAATGCAGAGAGGAGGTCTTTAAAGCGGTCATTTAGCTAAAATGAGGTCACAAGTGTACAGGCATCGGGGAGGACCATGTGAAGACAGAGGGACAAGACAGCCATCTGCATGACAAGAAGAGAGACCCTAGAACAACCCAACTCTGCTGACACCTGATATTAGGCTTCTAGCCTCCAGAATTACGAGAACCTCACTTCCCATTGTTTAAACTGCCCACACTGAATCACTTTGCTGTGCACCTGAAACTAACACAACACTGTAAATCAGCTATACTCCAATTAAAATAATATCCTCATGGCCCTCCATTCCTTCCTTTTAGGTATTTACACGAAAATCAGCTTCAAGGGAGGCCCTCTTGAACGAGAGCGCCAACCTAAGCTTCGGCCACTCTCTCTCAAAGATACGTCCAACCTGCCATCTCTAGTTTATATTTTCTCCTCTGCACTCACTGCTTTCCCACATACCCTTATTTCACCTGTTTTATGCATCGTCTTTCTCCCCCACCACAAGTCTAAGCTCCTTTCAGAAGGCACTTCTGTTTGCTTGGTTTACTGCCTTTTCCACAGCATCTAGTACAGCATTTTGCACATAGTACGTTGCCAATAGATACTTGCCGAAGTGAATGAAAAGTGGAAAAGGCACCTCCTTTTTTCTTCGTTTACACTTACACCAGATTGGAAACACGGTCAGATGTGGGTACTGACACTATGCCTACCTGGTACCGCTGGCAACACACCATCTGTCTTCTGGGCGTGGCCACTTTATTTTTGATGAAATTCTGTTGGCTTTTAAAATCTAGGCTCTATTCTCCAAAGAAAACTTTGAATACTGTGTGTGAGGGGAATTACTCTGGCCTTGGAATTTCTGTACCTTTTATTAATCATGCACATAGACTTGGCATGTTCCATAGAAGTATGTACCAAAGTATTGTACAATTTAAATCTCTATCATCTAATCACACCAGGAGAGAGTTTGTTGTGCACCAGCGTAACATGGGTCCCCTTTTTTCTAGTCTTCAAAGACAACTAAATTGCCTGGATCCTCCCCTGAGACTCCTCCACAGCCAGCTCAGTCCTGGCTCGTGGCATCTACATTCCAGGAAGACAACGAGAAGGACATGACCTCTGGAGGCTTCAGCTTTTAGAAGCCTCACAGCACCTCCTCTGCTCATTCTTCGGGTCCCAGCAAGACACAGGCTCAGCTCAGATCCAAGGAAGTGGAGAAACAGACTCTCTCTTGAATGGGACGTGGTGTGTAGGGATCAGAGGAAGTTCTGGTCACATCTGGCAATCCATGGGTGTCTGCCATCTGTCCTAAAGTATTTCTGTTACGTCTGTCCGCACAATGTTCACATCAGCCCAGAGACCCAATAAGTCCCGTCCCAACCGCAGCATTCGCTAAGGTGGGGATCCCCGTCCTGCATCAGGTTCGCACGTGGGTGAAGCTCCCCAGTGCAGCTCCTAGGACACATCCCACAGTGACCCAGAGACTGTGAACCAAAAAGACAAGTCATCAGCTCTCCACACGTGTACAAGGGGGAGTTGGGGAAAGGAAAACTCGAGCAGACACCCCCACTCAAAGTGGGGAGGAAAGAGGCCCAGAGCTGTCGTAAGCCTGTGGAAGTCCTGAAATGCAGCCCAGACAGGGGCCCAGGGCCCACTTCTCTGGGGCAGGGAGTGTTCCTTGAACGTTCCGGTTCTGCTCCCTGGGAGGGGTTCCCTCATTCACTGTTCTCCTGTGTTCTTTGGCTTCAGCCTCTGAGATGTCCTCCTTGTCTAAAAAAAAATAATAATAATACTCTATGTTTGCATCTGCAGAGTTTTCTCAGTCACTTCCTGCCCACAGAAATTCCAGTCTCTGGAGACCTCTTTTCATTTGTAAGTGCTTCTGTCCATTTAGTTCAAGCAATTAGAACTTTCACCAATACATTTCTCTTTATTTTTTCTGAGTTTCTTTTGAATCTTACTGGGGTGGACTCTATGCCCCAAAGACCACATCCATAATTCTTTTCAAGACTAATCTCTCCTATTCGGGGCATGCCAAATAGCCCTATTTGGGGCTATTGCAGGATGGCACCTTTAAGAGTCTTAGAAGCCTTTTGTCTAGCTTAGCAGGCCTGACTGTCACAGACTTAAATCTGTGTAGGACAATGCTTCACAAAGTAGGGTCTCCTGACCAGCAGTATCACTTAGAACTTGCTGGAAATGCGACGTGTGGACCCCACCTTAAAACGACTAATTCAGAATCCTCAAGAGAGAGGAGGGACCCTGTATTTTCACAAGCGCTCCAGACAATTTTGACGCATGGTAGAGTTCAAGACCCACTGTTGTACGTAAGGCTGTAAGGGTCTTACAGCCACACCTTGGTCTTGATCCTTATCCAGAGACCACTTCTTACAATGAGAATCATTTGCAGACTAGAGAAACTGGGGATGAAAAACAGTTTTCATCATTTTCCAATTCAGCAAGTATTAGAGACACTGTATTTCCTCTATATCCTCTTTGCAAGCTGAAAATTTTCCTCTTAGTGTGTCTCTTTCACGCAGTTAACGTATCACATGCGACTAGAAGAACTTAACCGATCTTTCCAACATTCTGCCTGGAGACCTCCGTAGCCAGATCCACCCATTTTATTAGGGACATTTTCTACCATCCAAGTTCTCTCAGGACACAACTGTGCTACAATTAAATGGCACGCACTGGAGCTGGGATCCAGATGGCAGAGCAGGAAGACCCTGAGCTCACCCCCTCCCATGAGCACGCCAAAACTGCAATTACGTACAGAGCAACTATCTCTGAGGACGACCTGAACACTAGCAGAAAACATTTTCCTCAACTAAAGATATAAAGAAGGAGCCACAACGAGGTGGGTAGGAGGAATGGAAATGCAGTAGAGTCAGGACCCACACCCCCAGCACGGCAACTCACAAGCAGGAGGTATATCACAACCACAGAGATTTTCCCCAAGGAACGAGGGGTCTAAACCCCACATCAGGCTCCCCTGCACCAGGAAGGTGAACCCCCAAAATGTCAGGATTTGAAAATAGCAGAATTTATGTGCAGGAGATCTGGGGGGCTGTAGGAAACGAAGACTCCACTCTTAAAGGCGGTGCACAAAATCCCACACACTCTGCGTGCCAGCCCAGAGACAGCAGTTTGAAAGGTGCCCGTGTCAGACCCACTTACTGATCTTGGGGAGCCACCTGGAGAGGCAAGAGGGAGCTGGGACTCCCCCTCAAGGTCATAGACACCCACTGCAGCCATTTTCAGGATCTCCATCTACAGTGTTGACACAGGGGCTGGCCCCACCCACCAGCATTCCCATAGCAACCAGACGAGGGAGGGCTTCTGAGACAGCCAAGCCAGGAGCCACCCCCACCAGTGTGCCTGCAGCAGTGGCCCCACCACAACAGAAGGGAGGATGCAGCCCCGGTAGGAAGACCCTGGAGCATCCGGCTCTGGTGGCCGAAGGGAGGCATGCTGCTGGACCCCAGAGAACATCTCCTACGTAAGGTCACTTCTCCAAGATCAGGAGACATACAGACCTACCAAATAAACAGAAACAAATACAGAGAATTAGGCAAGATGAGGACACATGGGAATATGTTCCAAGTGGAAGAACAACCAAACCCCAGAAGTAGAACTAGATGCAAAGGAGATAAAGCAAAAATCTACCCAATAAATCATATGCAAGATAATAATCATGAAGGCGCTTACTCACTTCAGGAAGAGAATGGATGAACACATGAAACTTTCTCCAGGATAGAGTACATGCTAGGTAACAAAACAAGTCTCAGGAAATGTAAGAAAATTGAAATCATATCAACCATCTTTTCTAATCACAACTGTACGAAACTAGAAGTCAATTACAAGAAGAAAACTGAAGATAATACAAACACAGGATGTCTAAACAATATGCTACTAAATAACCAATTGATCACTGAAGAAATCAAAAGGGAAATCAAAAAATACCTTGAGACAAGTGAAAATGGAAACGCAACATTCCAAAATCTACAGACTTCAGCAAAAGCAGTTCTAAGAAGGAAGTTTATATTGATACAAGCCTACCTCAGAAAACAAGAAAAATTTCAAATGAGCAGTCTAACCTTACACCTAAAGGAACTAGAAAAAAAGCCCAAACTTAGTAGAAGGTAGCAAATTATGAAGATAAGAGCAAAAATAAATGAAATACAGATCTAAAAAGCAATAGAAAAGATCAATGAAACTAAGAGCTGGTTCTTTAACAAGATAAATAAAGTTGATAAATCTTTAGCCAGATTCATTAAGAAAAATAGAGAGAGCGCTCAAATAAATATAATCAGAAATGAAAGAGAAGTTACAAGCAACACCACAGAAATACAAAGGATCATAAGAGATCACTGATAACAATTATATACCAATAAATTGGACAACCTAGAACAAAGGGATAAATTCCTAGTAATGTACAATCTCCCAATTCTGAATCAGGAAGAAACAAAATCAGAACAGACCAATTACTAGTAGTGAAATTGAATCAGGAATCAAAGCACTCCCAGCAAAAAAAAAAAGTCCAGGACCAGACAGCTTCACAGGTGAATCTGTCAAATCTTCAAAGAAGAGATAATAGCTGGTCTCCTCAAATTATTTCAAAAAATCGAAGAGGAATGATCATTCAGATTTGGTCTATGAGGCCAGTATTATCTTGATACCAAAACCAGAGAAAGACACTGCAAGAAAGAAAATTAGAGATCAATATCCTCGATAAACATAAATTCAAAAATTTTAAAAAAAAACCTGAAATCAACAATACATTAAAAGAATCATATACCATGATCAAGTGGGATTTATCCCAGGTTCAAGAATGGTTCAGTATCTGCAAAACGCTCAATATATGTCACCACATTAACAAAATGAAAGATGAACATTATATGCTCATCTCAAAAAGCATCTGAAAAAACCCAACATCCACTTATGATAAAAACTCTCAACAAAGGAGCTACGATATACAGAGCGAACATACTTGAACATTATAAAGGTCACACACATGACAAACCTGCAGCCGACGCTACACTCAAAGGCGAAAAACTACTATACAGAAATCTTGCGTTTCTCTACACTAACAACAAACTACGGTAAGAGAGAAATGAAGGAAACAATCCCATTTACAACTGCATCAAAAAGAATAAAATACCTAGGAATAAATTTAACTAAGGAAGTAAAAGTTTTAGAGGTTTTCAATTAAAAAGATATAACAAATAATATATAAAATATAATATGACAAAATTATATATTTCAGTAATATGTAAAAAATCTCTATCTGATTTGGACATTTGATAATATGAAACATTAAAGGAAAAGAATATTAACATAAAATGAATGTTAATAAAAATCATTTAAAATTAAAAGATAAGGGCTTCCCTGGTGGCGCAGTGGTTGAGAGTCCGCCTGCCGATGCAGGGGACATGGGTTCGTGCCCCGGTCCGGGAAGATCCCACATGCCGCGGAGCGGCTGGGCCTGTGAGCCATGGCCGCTGAGCCTGTGCGTCCGGAGCCTGTGCTCCGCAACGGGAGAGGCCACAGCAGTGAGAGGCCCGTGTACCGCCAAAAACAAAAAAATAAAAAAATAAAAAAATAATACCACAAATATTAACTATTTTAAAGTTATTCTTAAAAATAGACCAAAAAAACCCTAATTTTTCTGTAGTTTTGACCTTGTTTCATGACAAATATTCCAGAAGAAAAAAGAAGCTTTTCTTTTGTTTTATTTATTTCTTTTTAAAGATGAAGATATTTTTGTCTAATTGCCCTCATTTGGGTTTGCCATTGGAGTTGACATTGTGCTGCTAATTCAGATTTTAGATCAGTTTCTGTTGTCACATTGCAGTATTCCTCATCAGTCCCGCTTTCTCTTTGCATTTCTTCTGTTAAAGAACAAAAGCCTTTCCAGATAGTCTAGCACTGGAAAATGCCAGCAAACTTGGGTTGCATTTGAATAATACAACATCTGGTCCCCTAGCAAAGTTAGCAGCACAGATTCAGGAGCTGAAAATGCCAATGTAAGGACTCATTTTGCTTTCAATACTCAATTCTTGGAATATCACTCATAGTATAAAACATACTCTGCATATAAACTTATTGCCACTTGTTTTGTCTGTAAGAACGAGTTGCCACCAGTGGCAGACCGGGCTTTGCACGTGTCAACATTCACAAGCAATCTGCACAGATCAGAGCGTGGTTGCCTCTGTTCCTGAAATATGGACCTTAACCTTCAACCCCACCTCAGCTGCTGACTTTGTGTCAGTGGATTCTTTAGACCAACTAATTAATTAGCCCCTGTGTTGATGGTTAACTTTTAATTCTCATAGAAGAGTTATACTACTCTCTCCCACTTCCCCCATCTCTTGATTGTTTTTCCCCAGAACTTGGGATTCTGAAAAAAAACATGAATTTCCTGAGAAATACTAGGAGGAAATTTCCTCTTAGAACCACTACATTCACTTTACCATATGTCGTTCTATAAAAAACTTGACTTTGTGCTTTAAAACAATTACCTGCATGACAGGTTTCTTTTTCTTTGTAATGAATTATCCATAGGAGACTATTCAGGAGTAATGTGAAAACCTGTGCTCCTTTGGATGAGACTGAATACCTGTTATGTCTGGCATTCTATTTTCTCTCCAAGCTGCACCTTGCTTTGCTGCGACGGAGTCGATTTTAGGCCTCCATCTTAAATGACTCAGATATCTGCAAAGGTTCTGTCCAATATTTTATGTTCACATTTTGTTAGCTCTCATGTTCTGAAAATAGATATTTGCCAGCTGGGAAATCTAGCTTCAGTATCACCAATGGGTAAATGCTAGAGCTGAATATATCTCATCTCTTTTATCAACATTTAAACAAAGAGTCTCAAACACTCCATTTAAGTCATCATGGAAACATGATTTTTGTACCTGTCCAAGGAGAGCATCTTACGATGTTTGTTTGTTTGTTTTGACTTAAAATAATCCTTTGATATTTTTCCTTTTCTCTCCTTTCTGTGCTCTTTCACTCCATGTTGTTAGTGACTATCTTACCAAGATATCTTCAGGGATTCTTAGAGCTTGTGTCACTGGGAATTCTCCCCAATCCGATCAGTGTGGGCTATATT
>NW_006784423.1:691053-700823 GCF_000442215.2 Lipotes vexillifer | reverse complement strand
TTCCCTACATTATACGGTGTGACACTTTGAGTTATGTAGTCACCTACGTGCCCGGGAGCTTGTTCTGACAACTTTCCAGTTTTTAGATCCCAGGAAATGTAGATGCTTTTGCCAAAGGCCAGGAACAGTGTCTCTTTTATGAGTTGTTCCTGGAGAAAGCACAAAGGAGCAACCCTCTGGATACAAGGAAGGTCAAAACTCAAAGTGTCCTTAGATCTCTGCTTGTTCAAAAGAGACTTTGAATAGCTTGGTGCAAATGATTACTAAGTCTCTTTGTTCGTGGTGATGTTGGCAATGTTGGAGGGTGCGAGTGGGGTCCCTACAGCTCCAGGAAGGATGCAGAATAGCTGGCACTACCAAGGACCACAAACTCTGCAATACTTTAAGTCTCTCTAAATATCCACACAACCCCAATCCACAAAGCTACCCGCACCCTCACTGACCACAAGTGCCTGCTCTTAATCCGCAGTTGTCTGTATCTGGAATCTGGACCAGTGCTTACCTCTGCAAGTGGAGATAAGTATGCAGACTTGCCCTGTAGTGTCTGCAGGAAGAGTCAAGCTCTGTCCCTGACACTCCAGCCTACTCTGATACCCTAACATTCCATCCTACCCTGCCCAATGCCAGCAGCCTCTGAAGAGGCCATTGGGTTGCTACATTAGTTTTATCATCTTCCTGGTTATTGATTTCCACTTCTCCCTGGAGTGCTATAGGTTGGGTCGTTCTCAGCTTCAGTCTCAGAAGTCCTGTCGCCATCTGATCTCAGGCAGCAGGAGCTACTCAGTGACAGTGCCACAGGCTCCATCACTCCGTGCGGTCAAGCCCTACCCTGCGTCTCTAGCCTCAATTCAACAGGTCCAATTTTCATTTAAAACCAATGTGGTAACCTAGGGGCAGGACAGGAATAAAGATGCAGACGTAGAGAATGGACTTGAGGACACGGGGAGGGGGAAGGGTAAGCTGGGACGAAGTGAGAGAGTGGCATGGACATATACGCACTACCAAATGTAAAATAGACAGCTAGTGGGAAATTGCCGCACAGCACAGGGAGATCAGCTCGGTGCTTTGTGACCACCTAGAGGGGTGAGATAGGGAGGGTGGGAGGGAGACGCAAGAGGGAGGGGATATGGGGATATATGTATACACATAGCTGATTCACTTTGTTATAAAGCAGAAACTAACACAGCATTGTAAAGCAATTATACTCCAGTAAAGATGTTATAAAGTAAATAAAAATAAATAAAATAAAACAAACATGGTAAATTCCAATTAAAGGTCCTAATTGAACTGTGGGTAGAATACATATGCTATTAGCATAATAAAAAACACAAATGTAGCATAAGCAAAATATGACCCCGTATGATGCAACTAATCAGTGATCCTATGATATTCCTATTATTCTATGATAACAAATTCTGTGACTAGGATTCAGGGCAGAAGGCTCACTAAAATAATTACAAGATGTATTTTATAAAAATAACACAGAATCTGTGCTGTTACATATAGAGAAGATATATAACTTTTAAAATCAAATTCTTCAACGCATTTTCATTTGGATTTTCTTCTCCAAACCGTTCTCAAAGATTAAAAGTTTAATATCAACACCACCATTTTCTGGAAGTTGGAAAGGTAATAGCCACCACTAATACCAATCTGTACTAAATTTATTTAAATTTGGAATTAAGCCTGAATTACACACTCCAAGTCCTCGGGTATCATAGCTGCTTCCAGGCCAGTGGGAAGTCTCTACAGCCTGAAGTCTGTCACTATGCCATCTCACGACCCACTTTTTGACTAGAAAGTGTAGGTGACCAGATGCCAATGGGTACATTCCCCAATGACTACTGGGAAGGAACATAGTATCTTTATCTGATGTGCTGTTCACATCCAGCATAACATCTGCCTCACTATCCATGCTCAGTTTTAGATAAGAGACCTTAAAAATGATCATAATAGGGCTTCCCTGATGGCGCAGTGGTTAAGAATCCTCCTGCCAATGCCAGGGACACACATTCGATCCCTGGTCCAGGAAGATCCCACATGCCACAGAGCAACTAAGCCGATGCACCACAACTACTGAGCCCGCACTCTAGAGCCTGTGAGCCACAACTACTGAGCCCACGTGCCACAACTACTGAGCCCGCATGCCACAACTACTGAGCCCACACACCTAGAGACTGTGCTCCGCCGCAAGAGAAGCCACCGCAGTGAGAAGTCTGCGCACCACAACGAAGAGTGGCCCCCGCTCGCCGCACAGCAACGAAGACCCAATGCAGCCAAAAATAAATAAATAAAAATAATCATAATAAAAACCTTAACCTCCCCTAAGGACTGATAAATGTAAGAACTTTTAGGACAAAGTAGCACAAGGCATACAACTTGAAAATCAGCTTATTTTATTTCTTGCCTTGTTGATAAAATGAAGTGCCTCTCTTATTATGCATTTTTTTTTTTATCATTCATCCTGTTTCGGTGTTCTGTGGAGTCAGTATTCAAAGAACAAGGATTCTCTTTTCTCTCCTGTGGGGGTAGCATAAAAACCGGGGTGATGTGCTTTAAATAAACAGGAGCTTGGGAATAACCATGACACTGGCCCACACTTGCAAAAGTAAGTTGTCTGCCTAAGTCAGGAAATGGGATGAATATTTTTAAATGTGTCATTAAAAGCCAATATGTAAATAATTTCAACAATTATACGGCACTTGTGCCTGGGCTGATTGAAGAAAATAGCAGACACTTTTCACTCAGTCATGCACCAGCATAATAAGTAACCTTCACCACCCCCAGTAGAAAACACACACAAACACACACACACGTGCACACACAGGCACATGCACGCATGAATGGCCGGTTAGTCAAGACGGGACATTCACGCCTCCCCGCTCCCTGTTAGCAATTTTGTTCCTGTGTGTCTGCCTTATTTGCACTTGACTCAGAACAGCTGGGGTCTGCAAACAGCACGTCCAGCCTCTTTGCCCTGATGGACCCACTGAAGAACAGAGAGTTTCGTTGTTGCGCGACTAGGATAAAACTAGGTTCTTTTTAAAATCTAAGCTACACAGATGTAGAAAACAAACTTAGGTTACCAGGGGGTTAGCGGGTGGGAGGGATAAATTGGGAGATTGGGATTGACATATACACACTACTGTATATAAAATCAGTAACTAATAAGGACCTACCGCATAGCACAGGGAACCCTACTCGGTACTCTCTAATGACCTATAGAGGGAAAGAATCTAAAAAAGAGGGGATATATGTACATGTATAACTCATTCACTTTGCTGAACACCTGAAACTAACACAACATTCTAAGTCAACTATACTCCAGTAAAATTTTTTAAATAAATAAATTTAATTTATTTTTAAAAAAATAAATAAAAAGCTAACCTAACCGTGTTCAACTCTAACCTTGCTTAAAATCCTTCAGTGGTTACTTGTTAATCTGCTAAAATTCCAAATCCATGGCCAACTTCTCCAACCTCATTTTACTCAACACTTTCCTGAATTCTCTATGTCTGGCCATAAGGAGTATTTATTTTCTATGTCTCAAATGCACTCTCATTCCAAAACGCCTTTCATGTGTTGTTTTCTCGGCCTGGATTACTCTCCTTACGTCTTTGACCACATAATATTTACTCACCTGTAGGTCTCTACCTAAATGTTATTCCCTTAATAGAGCCTTCCCTGTGCCCTTGGTGAGAGTTATGTTCCCCTGCTATAAGCTCTTTTACCCACACTGTCCCCCTATTTTGTTAAGACTCATCACACTTGTAATTATTTGTCCCATGTGTGTCCTGCCTGCTGGACCGTTAACAATTGGAAGGCAGGGATGACTTCTGTCTCAAGATAACTGTATCTTCAGTTTCATGGGGCAGTACACACACATACTATATATTCAGCTAAAATTGGATTATTTATTCTTTACTGGTTAATCAAGGTGTCTTGCTTGCGATGATTATTTCTGAATTATGTCGTACTGTTTCTTCAATGTAAAATACATTTTACAAGTACCCAACTCTGTAAATGTTTACTGCTTGTTGCAGCTAAAGATGCTTTGAGATGTTTCCTTCAGTAATGACAGTTACCGTACCTAGTGGGAGAAGCCAGGGGTTTGAAAGGCAGAGCACTAACACAGGGTCTCACTGTGTCAGTGTAAGAGTTTTCCCTTTGCTTTCTCCCATTCATGGTAGGGATCGAGGCAAATTTTGATGGTGTCTTACAGGGCTCTCTCTCCTCATTTCTAAGTCAAGTCCTACAAAAAGGCAAAATCTGCCCAGTTACATTGTTTAATTACTATTTAGAAAAGGTTTTCTAGTCTCCTGAGCTCATTAGCTCTCAATTAAAGCAAATTTCTCATTTGTTTCTATTATTTTTCATAGTATTTTCTTTGCAGATTAGTAGCCTACATTATTCCCAACCAAGAGTCTACCTGCCGTTTGCTGCTAACGTCGTGAAGCAGAGGCAGCTTCCAATCAGCGTCCTCGTACCTCTGAGCTGCCTCACACACTGGCTCAAACAGCACTAACCGTGGCGGCTAAGTTACCAGCAATTCTGGATGCCCAGCTGAAGCATAAAAGGTGCTCAGCGTTCAGAAAAAAATTTAGATCATATCTACTCTCATCGGCGTTCCTCTGGCTTTTACACATTTTAGTATTCATGTTCAAATGACCTGTTGCTCCGATACATTGAAGTTTTTTACTGTCATAACCAGCTGGGGAAAAATATACTCCCAAGTAACTTACATTCCTCTGGCTTTTACACATTTAAGTATTCATGTTCAAATGACCTGTTGCTCCGATACATTGAAGTTTTTTACTGTCATAACCAGCTGGGGAAAAATATACTCCCAAGTAACTTATATTTGCAAAAAGCCTTAAAAAGGTTGACATTATCCTAAAAGTTTGGCTCATTCATTTATGGTCACTGCACAGGGAAGCAGGCCACTGGAGCACACAGGACGGCTCATGGTGGGAACAAAAGTGATGAAGGGATGACTTGGGATGTGATGAGTGAAGAGAAAATTCACCAGGAACGATCGTCACAACTGTCATCATCACTACTGTTATCCCCCCATCAGGACATCCAAGGCTGAAAGCTGCCACAGCCAGACCCACACTAGGGACTGTCTACACACCCTGTCCCTGACATTGTCATAAAGGCCCAAGACTCCATATGGCCAAGGGACATTTTAATTTTTTTTAATTACACAATATTCCACATATTAATTGAACTGTTTTATATTTTATTAATTTATATTTTTCTAAATTTATATATTATATTTTCCTTAATTTATAGTATGTATATATATATATATATATTTATATATATATATATATATATATATATATATATATATATATCTCCTCAGTTGTTTACAAGTGATTGTACCTGATTTTTCTGGGCACTGAGTTCCGTTTGGCTTAATTTTTTTTTACATAAAGATGTGCATTTTATTTTATTTATTTTTTTGGCCGTGCTGCGACTCTTGCAGGATCTTAGTTCCCTGACCAGGGATGGAACCCAGACCATCATCGGTGAAAGCGCAGAGCCCTAACCACTGGCCTGCCAGGGAATTCCCCGTTTGGCTTAATTTTTATTGATTCACGAATATCATGTCCCAGATTGTTCTGAAATGCTTGCTTGTTAATTAGCATTATCATACGCAGTGCAGTTAAAACTGAACAGAGAGACAGAGAGAAATAGAGTTCCGTCCGCAACAGGAATGATGTGGCATGAAGTAAAAATCAAGTAGAGCCACGCTGGGAATCAGTACAAGCCTGTCCTTACTTTCCTGTCCCACCGGGGAGCCAACCCTCAAGCTGCATTATTCAGACATGAAAAGGTAGATCGTTAGATTCTTAAAGGACTAACTTCATTTTAAAATCAGGTTCGGATTGTATCTCAGCCCAATCAAGAAAAACCCAGTAGGCCTAATTCTTACACATCCCTGGGCAGCCCCATTTACACTCCTGTGCCTGAAACGCTAGATGATTTCAAAAGCCCTGAGCCGCCCTGGGCGAGTGCACGGGGAGGATGGAAACTGGGCCACATGACTTCTTCTAGGAAATATTAGAAAATTCTGGTGGTTTTCAGCCAGAAGACAAAGTTTCCAGGGGAGAAAAATCTCTTTGATTAAAAGTGTGAAAAGTAAAACTCACACCAACAGACATCAGGACATTATCCTCTGGGACTGTCAAAACTAGATAAATACCAGGGTTAATAGCTCTGTAATATTTTGAACTGGTCCATTCATATCTTTTCTCATTGGTTAACCCCGCACACTTATACCCGACAGAGGGCTCAGAATTCAGGCTAAGATGGCTCATCTATTGGTGCACAGTGTCACTGCTGACCCTGACTGGACTAAGTGAACACGGTCGCCAGGCTTGCGTTGACTCAGCCAGGGTCTGTTCTGCACCCAAGCAAGTGCCAAATAAAGGGAAGAGCTCAGGGGATCTTCATTGTTTCCTGAAAATAATGCTTGAAGCCAATTTTTGACATGGTATTTCTAGAGGTTTCCCTGGCTTATTTCATCATTCTTGTCATAGAGTATCAAGGGGAGAGAAACTTCTGATCAAAAGTGCCTTTACCCATTTTTCTGCCTGAGTTGATTGAAAATTGCATCACTCTCTTACTGCTGTGCGAGAGAGAACACGTGGATTAACTGAGAGAGAAAATTTGCTTACATTACCTTTGTTTTCTCAGTTAAGGTTTATCTGGGGGATATTACGGAGATATAACGACTCACCACAAACTGAAATATTGCATTTAATGAGAATGAATGAGCACCTTGATTTCTATACAACTGAAGGAGAAAAACAGCTCCAATACAATAAAACATTCTCCAAAATGAATTTTTATGATTCTTTTCAGAGATTTATGACCGCTGGAACACAACTTCTAAGATAAACTCTATATCAAAGATATGAATAAAAACAAATTAAAAATCCTATAAAAATTTACCAGGGTCATTTTGGTTGCAAATGACTGAAGACCACAGCCCAGTTTCCTCAGGCATAAAGGCAGCATCAGCTCACGTAACCGCAAAGTCCGGAGGGGACGTCAGGGCAAAGCCCAAGGCTCCCCTCTCCTCTGGGGTCGGCTCAGTTTCTCCTCTGGTTGTTGCAGATTCTGAGATAGAAGCTCTAGACCTTACATCCTCCCAAGTTCACATCCAAGGCAGGAAAGAGTCCTTTTCAGAAATCTCTAGGTCTTACATACGTCTGGCTCACGTACCTCTCCCGACACGAGTCCCTGTGGTCAGGGGACTGCAGCGTCCAGGGTCCCGTGCTCCACCCTTAGATCTTGGCTAAGACGCTTTGCTAAAGCCACACGGTCTGTGAGTGGAAGACCAGATACCTTTCCATGGGAAAAGGAAGGTTCTGTTAACAGAAAGAGCAAATGCCTTTTTGTGGAAAATAAAACATGCTCACAAAAAAACCCACTTTTTCCCTACTTTGGAGAATTTGGAACACAAATTAAGAGGAAATCTAACAGTACCCACTGCTCCACTACCCAGAAGCATATTCCATTAATATTTTGAAGTCTTTTTTTACAGATACCTATGTTTTTCCTCCACATAACCTCATCTGTTCTATTTTTAACCAATGGATTTTTTTTTTTTTTTTACAAACTTATGATCAAAATCCATACGTTCTTGGAAAGTGTACATTTTCTTTATTTAACATTATTCTGTGAAGGCCTTTGTGAGAATCAACGTAGTCTTTATGTTAATTCTTCCTGAGCAAAATTTATATCAGATAGAGTCTGATCGTTAAGCCCATTCTGCCCTTAGGACAAAGTAAGTTGGGTGTGAAAAGGTGCAGAGGTGTCCCTTTGATAATAGTATATATTTAATATAATTGGGAGCACACTCCTGAAATATGCGCCCCCCACCCGGACATGTATCATTATATTATGCTCATTTTTGTATGTGTCTCTGGATAATATTTAACAGCATCAATTTTAATAGAACCTTGTATTCCTTTGTCTGGATGTTCCATATTTCACTTGGCTGATTGCTACTCTGGTACTACAAATATTACAATTTTAACAATTCTATATAAAAAATAACTTCAATTAATATCCTTGCATATAAATCTATCTTTGCATCTCTAATTATTTCCTTAGGATAAATACTTCAAAGCAGAATTACTGGGTAGGACGATCTAAAATGTTGTATGGCTTTTGATACATATTTGCCAAAATGCCCTCCAGAAAGATGGTTCCATTTATATTCACAATCCCACTCTTGCTAATGCTTGGTTTTAAAATTGTGTTATTTTAAATTTAGAAACAGTGTGCTCACATCGTTAAGAAATTCAAACAGCCTCAGTATTTCAATAAATTCTGCTTTCAGCACATCTGCTGATTAACATTATACAGCCGTGAAATATGTTTGTTTCCTGACACGTCAAATTTGAATTAACGCCTGTGCTATAGATTAAGTAGCTCAGCTCACCTCTACCACCTCCCTCCCCACACCTTCTCACGATTTTTATATTATTTATATATTAATCCATTATTGTAAAAATATTATATTATTTTATATTCTATTTTCCTGATCTCCATATAATTTGATTTTCTAAAACTAAGAGTTTTAGTTTTAGCCATTGGAGTTTTCTTAAATTGGGGCAGAATCCTTCACTTCTCCACACAGTAAGATAGAAATGTGTTCACAGTACCTCTGCCCCCCTCCCCCGCCGTATCCAGTCCCTTCACCTCCGGCCCATCAGTCAGTACAGGGCACCAAGCCAGTGTGACATTGATGATTGATGTTTAAGGTCTCGTTTCGTCCACAGCAGGGCTTCTCCACCTCAGCACCACTGACACTCGGATCATAGCATCCTTGTTGTAGGGTCTGTGTGGTCCCTGGAGGGCATCCCTGGCCTCTGTCCACCAGACGCTGCCACTCACCCTCCCCGTGTGACGATCCAGTGTGTCTCCCAACTTGGGTCAGTGTCCCCAGTGGGGGGCTTCACCCCAGGGTGGGGGGAGAACCGGGGGCTTCCAGGAGACGCCCAGTAGGGCTGTCCACGCTGCTGTTTTGATTTCCTGGGAAGAGCAGTGTGATTCCAAGCAGGGCTGCAGCAGTTGGGTTCGGGGGCAGGTACAGGTGACAGGGGGGCAGGTACAGGTGACAGGGGTGCAGCCAGGGCTGAGCGGGGGCCCCTCTGCTCGGTCCTTTTCCTTCCTGAGAAAAACTGACCACTTTTTCCCCCAGGCCTGTGTGGATACTTACCATCTCCCTTCTCTCAAGGGACACCCCACCCGCAGAGCCAGAAAGGGGGTCCTCACATATTTAAGTTCCCTTCTAAATCTAGCTGTAACATTTCTTTCCTAATGTTTCATAGTTCCCTTGCGGATTCAAGTCCTACCTTGTGCATTTTGAATAACTGAAGCACACTTCTTGAAAATTGTTTTCAGAGGTCCTCACATATTTAAGTTCCCTTCTAAATCTAGCTGTAACATTTCTTTCCTAATGTTTCATAGTTCCCTTGCGGATTCAAGTCCTACCTTGTGCATTTTGAATAACTGAAGCACACTTCTTGAAAATTGTTTTCAGATTACTCTGAACTTATAGCTCGTTTGTGAATTCTCTGTGTCTAATTTTTTTTTTTTTTTTTTTTCAGTACACGGGCCTCTCACTGTTGTGGCCTCTCCCGTTGTGGAGCACAGGCTCCGGATGTGAAGGCTCAGCAGCCGTGGCTCACGGGCCTAGCCGCTCCGAGGCATGTGGGATCTTTCCGGACCAGGGCACAAACCCGGGT
>NW_006784423.1:662167-689727 GCF_000442215.2 Lipotes vexillifer | reverse complement strand
TTTTTTTTGCGTTACGCGGGCCTCTCACTGCTGTGGCCTCTCCCGTTGTGGAGCACAGGCCCCGGATGCGCAGGCTCAGCGGCCATGGCTCACGGGCCCAGCTGCTCCACGGCATGTGGGATCTTCCCGGACCGGGGCACGAACCCGCGTCCCCTGCATCGGCAGGCGGACACTCAACCACTGCGCCACCAGGGAAGCCCTGTGTCTAATTTTTGCTCTTACTTTGGACGCCGAACTTATGCCCAGGGTGCCTCGTTTTCCGCAGGAGTTTTGCTGGGGGCTGGTGATGGAGCCATCGGTGCGGGGCAGTTTTGCCTCTCGCCAGGCGCTGTGAATGGCACCAGTTTCACAAATCAAGTATTTATGGTTGATTTCTTAGTGCATGATTTTCTCACCATGTAAAAAATTCACGGTTGGACCCCAAACTTAGGCAGAGCACACATTTGGGTACCTTTTGCTTTCTTGCTGCTAGAGATTCTTTCCACGCCCGTGGTCCAAGGCAGATGGCGTGCTGTATGGGACGTCTCTGGTGTGGTGAACACAAGTTTATTTTCGTTTCCATTCATTGATAAACAGCTCTTTTCAGCTCCTTATTCAAGGACCCTGGCTCTACTCCACATGGAGCACAGGGAATGCAGCCCTAATGCCTCTGTAGAACGGACGTGAAAACCCTACCTGGAGATGTAGACCAAATTCCAGTCCTTCAGGGTTAATGGACGGCCCACTCCTTCTCAGGCATCTAGAGGTTTCCCTTTAAGCTCAGCTATGCATTTTCTTTTATTTTGTATTATTTTTGTTATTGCTGTGACTTAGCTCCTGTCTGCGTTTAGAATGAAGGCAAGAGGCAGCATTGCACATATTTTTGCCATTGCTGTGGCTTAGCTCCTGTCTGCGTTTAGAATGAAGGCAAGAGGCAGCATTGCACATCGGTCTCATCAGCCATCTGGACCCAGTGCTCTGTTTGCATGTGGGGAAGAGCACACCCCCGGCACACAGAGACCAGGTGCGCAAGGCGGGGCTGCACAGGCCTGAAGCAGTGAGGCAGACAAGGAACAGGTAGGTGCCAAGGGCGTCACGTGGCACAAAAATAAACCCACGCCTTTTCTTCCCTCATAGGGCCAGAGGTCAGTGGAAATTTTTAAGCATTGGCAGTGCATGACCAGACACTTTTTTAGAAGCAAACTCTGACAGCGTGTAAGCTAATTGATGGCATAGAGTATGAACATCTAGTGAGGTGAGCCATTTAGAAGGTGGAGGTTGGGGTCAAGCTGAGATAACGTGATATGAAAGCGCATCGATGCAGTGCTAGTCACGATGGGTAAGAGAGCGAATTTAGGGGAACTTCCTGAGATTGCCTACCATGTTTGGTGATCATAATGGATGAGAAGGGGTGGGGCCGGGAGGAGACTGAGGTTGCTGCATCATGGGAGGGAGCTTGTGGACACACGAAGGACCAGCAGGGGTGGGCGTGACACCACGCCCAGAAATCCACTTCTTGTGCTCCCGGGAACACGGGGCTCAAAAAGAGTCACGGCCGGAAACATAGATGTGGGGACACAAGGCAGAGCCAAGATGCAAGACGTGGGAATTCCAACAAGTACGGGGCAGGTAGAGAAGGAAGTGTGGGGAGCAGCGATGAAAGTTAACAGACACAGTGCTAGGAGGAGCACCCAGGCAGGACCAGTACCGGCAGGAAGACAGTAGAAAGAAAGGTGGTCAGTTCTGCAGAAAAGTGGACAGAGGGGTACTGAAAAGATGAGGTGAGTATTTAAATGTACTGAACTATTTTATTTCTTAAAGGGGGGGCTACTGAAGAACATATGAGAAAGTATTAACATAAGACAAAATCTACGTAGTTCTTTTGCGGAAGTGTTATCTTTGTGTACTTTCGATGTGTATAGGAATACGTAAAATGTCATTATTAAAATTTAATAGAAATGTAAGGTACAAAGTTGAACTGCTGATTAGATCCAGTGATCCAAAGACATTAGCTACCTTATTAAAATTCTTTCCACATTAGCGGGGGGCAAGCATGTCAGGATAAAGGGATTTGGCTGTGGAGTAATTAACCAAGAATAGTTATTCCTACAGAAAGTTTAGAGTGTAGAAATGGTGGAATCAGAACAGTTGCTTGAGGTGGCAATAAGACTGAGGGAAGAGTTTTGAGAACGGGTCACAGATTTGTGGACTCAGAGCAGAAAAACAGAGATTAGAGATTTAGGAGACAGAAGAAAGAGTTGATGAAAAATACTGGAGAAGACAGCCATTTTTCAGGTTAATAATTATAGAAAACATTTTAAATGAAGTGTTCAAATCATCAATTACTGCTCTGTAACAATTCAAACCTAGATACCAGTTTTCGTGGACACAGAATACATTTTAAACTGAGATCTCCTACCCAAGCTTTGCAAAGGTAACCTCCAGAGAGTTCACTCTCAGAAAATGCCTTGAGGTGTCCTGAGCGTGGGCTGCAGAGAGCACCTGACGATGTTCCCCAAATCTCAGAATGCCGGAGACCATGGTCAGGGCTCTGATGTCATCAGCAGGTGTGTTGGTTAGTAATCATTGCTTAGCAGAACCTCAGGTAAACACGGACATCGCAAATTCTAATGATCCCAGGGAAAAAGGTAAGCAAAACAGATCTTCAAAACTGTCTTCAGCTGTAATTTCATCAGCATATAAATTGTATAATAAATGTGAGCTACAGTCAAAGGAATCTATGTTCCATGATATAGTTTCATTAATTTCAAATTTCTTGTATATTTGCTGTAAAATTTTAGACTCACTGTAATAGAATTTAGCATCCAGGGAAGATGGTCTTTACCTTCGCCTTTTTTTTTGTTGTTTTTTTTTACATCTTTATTGGAGTATAATTGCTTTACAATGGTGTGCTAGTTTCTGTTGTATAACAAAGTGAATCAGCTATACATATACATATGTTCCCATATCTCTTCCCTCTTGCGTCTCCCTCCCTCCCACCCTCCCTATCCCACCCCTCCAGGCGGTCAAAAAGCACCGAGCTGATCTCCCTGTGCTATGCGGCTGCTTCCCACTAGCTATCCACCTTACGTTTGGTAGTGTATATATGTCCACGCCTCTCTCTCGCTTTGTCACAGCTTACCCTTCCCCCTCCCCATATCCTCAAGTCCGTTCTCTAGTAGGTCTGTGTCTTTATTCCCATCTTACCCCTAGGTTCTTCATGACATTTTTTTTTCCTTAGGTTCTATATATATGTGTTAGCATACGGTATTTGTCTCTCTCTTTCTGACTTACTTCACTCTGTATGACAGACTCTAGGTCCATCCAACAAACACATGAAAGAATGATCAATGTCATTAATCATTAGAGAAATGCAAATCAAAACTACCTTCGCCTTTTGAGTATTATCAATGAGGACCATCTTTTGAACATCAACGGTATATGAAGCCCCTAGGTTAAGCACGGGAAAGGTTGTGACAACAAAGAGTACCCCCCAAGGAGTTTTTCTTCTAGCGAAGGGGCCCAGTGAGTGCACAGCAATGTTAATGAGCAGTAAAAGCCACCAGAGCTGAGTGTGGGCCAAGCGTGGACCTATAGCTTTGCTAAGATTTCAAAATGGGAATATTGTACCAATTCTATATTTCACCTCAATAGCAGGCAGGTAATTTTATCTAGGTGTAGAAAAGTAGGAAAAAGGTAAGAATGCATATGGGCTTCCTGTAAATTTGCTAATAGTCCTTGAGTCGAAGGGCAGACACCAGGGTCACCACATGGTGCTCTGGACAGGAGGGGTCTAAATGTCAGCTGACACTTGGGGCGGTTAAGACTTGAAACCAAGGACTTGAATTTGTGTCCCACGTTGCCCCTTACTCCACGCGAGTCTGGGGAAGAGATTTAATCTCTCCAAGTGACTGCGCCCCCATCTGTAAAACAGGGCTATGACTCCTACCTCTAAAGTTATTATGAAGATTAAATAGATCATGTATTTTGAAACTGTCTTGTAAATGCAAAGCTTTATGTAAATGTTAATTGCACATAAACATTAAAGGAAGTTATAAAGAGAAGAATGTCCTTAAATATGAATAAGCTAAATACATCTGTAGAGATTTTGTATCCTACATGAAAGCAAACTCTCTCTGTATGCTATTCAGGAATAAAAAATTCATTTCTTTAATAAAAGCCATAAAAATTACTCCCTAGGATTCCTTTCAGTCGGTGCCCCAAGAAATGATGCACGACCTTTGATTTGGTACAATTCCATAGAGCAGATGGTGTTTTCAATCTTCAGCAACGTTTTACATTTGAGCTTTAGTTCATCAAGAGGTGGGGAAAGTGGGCTCTTTCCAATATGTTTTACATTTTGATAAACCTAGACATAGACAGTAAAACTAGAAACCTTCTAGCAAAGGAAACACATTTTCTCCTGTGAGAGCAAAAAAATAAACTACTGATTACATTGACTAGTTTTTAAAATTAACTCACAGCGCTAGGTTTAACAACAGTTTGTGATTATATGAATTATCATTAGCTCTTTGCATGCCTTTTTTTCCTCACTGAAAGCCACATATTTTCAAGTTTCCAGATATCATTTCTGCACAGAACCAATTAGTTGACTTGTATTTTAAACAAACCCCACCTCATTTGTTTAGGAAAGGTAACAATATATCAAGCCATCCAGTCTTCAACAAGCCACAGTGCCTGAGAGAACAGGATTCAAACCAGGAGGAGGCAACACTGAATAAGTGATGGACAGTTGTGTGACCGAGCCACAGGCTCTTACCTGAGTAACGGCTAACTCATTTCTGCCGTGTAACGGGCTTGCTTTTTTTTCAGCGATGACATGTAAGGATTTGTTCCATATTACAATGGAATAATTTAAGGCATCTTAGCAAGAGTCTTTGGAATGCATACATTTGCTTTCCAGGTCATAAAACCAACACAAATAATGTAGGTCAGATTGGAAAGTCTGCAACGCACTGATCACCAGCAAAGCCATATGCTAATCCATATTTTATGGAACATACGTATTTAATGAAATAGGAACAGTATTCCAATCAGAATGAAAGGAAGTGCAGTTGCTCTGTAATTAACAGGAGGAGGGTGGTGACACCACTGCTGCAATTTGTGTTTAATACTCAGCTTCCTGGCAGGGACCCTCACCCCAGGGAGAGGCCACAATTCTTTCCTTCTTTTAAAGCTGCGGGGCAGGGGGCAGCGCTGTGCTCACTTTCCCACAAGTGTCTTTAAACATACCTGTCAGAGGCTGTTTAAAGTTCACCCCAGGTGTGTTTGCCTCACGACCCCAGGGAGAGCATACAAGAAGCCCACATGACTTCTCTCTCCAAGGGCCAATTTTGGTTTCTTCTGTACAGTTTTGGCCAAGCTAGTAAGGGTTTGCCAGTGCCTGGGGGTGGGAAGAAAAAGAAGAGATCATTTCACCAAGAACGACTCACTTCTGCGATCCCACAGTGAGACACGCTAAAATACTGAACCTCACCTGAGTTTGGATACAGAGCGACTAGACACACAGTCTCAGAAAGTTGACTCAGAGAACCTTCCTCCGTGGTTTTGCCCCAGCACCCAAAATGTCACCAGCGAAGTTTTAGCCCTCTGGGTAAAAACACATGTGTATCCAGAAAGATCCCACCACATGCACAACCTCTAAAACAATCGAGTCCCCAGAAGGGATAAGAGGAGACGTTTAACTGGCAGGTCGCTATATTATTAGACATAGTGAGTGCACCAAAACTGTATTTATGTTTTGATTCCTAGCAGTCTTCATGGCCGAGTACAAACGTCAAAACTTTTGAAATGCCATCCTACAATCTACAAGCAAGAGAAATTTGGAGGACTAATAGGGAAATGATTTTATTAAGCTGTTTCCAGCGAAAATCAAGGGAAGAGAGAGCAGAAGAAAATATATATGTTATTTGTGAATGCTTTCAATTGACATAGAAACAGAAGACATCAAATCCAATCAGTCATCAACTCCTAGCCAAAGAATGCACTGACTGAATTATCCATCATAAGTCTGTCCTCAAGGTGAGGGCACGATGCCTTAATTTGCTTCCCCATTGGATCTGACATTCAGACCCGAGTTGTTTTTAGAGAGCTGCAGAACGCTGACCTAAATTACTGGGTTTTCTGTGTGATTTCTGGCTCAGCTCCTTTGAAACCTTTTCCTCTATCCCCCTCTAGTGAGTCAACAGCAACAAAACAGAAGGAACACAAGCAACTCCTTCTGTTAAAACTTTAAATTGGGGGAAAAAGTGAACACAACGAGCCCCCAGGGTTTGTATAACAAAGGTCAAAGTACCTTGCAATGTAAAAGCCCATATTTGTTTCAGTTTGGGCATTAATTCTATTTTGGTGGAGACTGTTTCCGAATACAAATCATCAGATCTTTAAAAGTAAAAGGTAGAAGAAATTAGAAATTTTACCAAGTCCGTCTGTGCTGGTAGAACATCTCTGATCCAGGATATCAGGACTCGAGAAGCTTTATGAGGCAAGAACTAGGCAGTTCACACACAGATAACACGTGTTTCAAGAACCCGGGCGGATGTGTCAGAACAGAGATGGGCTGTCGTCTGCACCATCTAAATGACTCTACACAATCACATCCCCTCCTTTCTACCAAGCTCCTCGGAACCCAAGGGAACCTATGAAAACAAAGCCACAGGAGGTGAGGAAGCTGAACCGTGTCCAGTTAAACTCAACGAGCGGCAGTGAAGTTTTGGACCTGACAGGCAAAGCGAAGGCGAAAATAAACGTGTGGAGCCACATCAAAAGAAAACGCTTCTGCACAGCAGAAGAAGCAATCAACAAATGAAAAAGTAATCTGTGGAATGGAGAAAATATTTGCAAACCGCATATTTGATAAGGGCTTAGTATCCAAAAAATAAGGAACCCATACTACCCAATAGCAAAAAAACAAACAATCCAATTAAAAAATGGGCAAAGGACCTGAATAGACATTTTTCCAAAGAGGACATACAAATGGTCAACGGGTAAACAGGTACATGAAAAAGTGCTCAACATCACTAATCATCATGGAAATGCAAGTCAAAACCACAACGAGGGCTTCCCTGGTGGCGCGGTGGTTGAGAGTCCGCCTGCCGATGCAGGGGACGCGGGTTCGTGCCCCGGTCCGGGAAGATCCCACGTGCCGCGGAGCGGCTGGGCCCGTGAGCCATGGCCGCTGAGCCTGCGCGTCCGGAGCCCGTGCTCCGCAACGGGAGGGGCCACAACAGTGAGAGGCCCGCGTACCGCAAAAGAAACAAAAACAAAAACAAACAAACAAACAAAAACCCACAATGAGACGTCACCTCATACCTGTTAGAATGTCTTTTATCAAAGAGGTAAGAGATAAATGCTGTTGAGAACGTGGAGAAAGAGAGCCCTTGTGCACTATTGGTGGGAATGTAAACTGCACAGCCTCTATGGAAAGTAGTATGGTGGTTCCTCAAGAAATTAAAAATAGAGCTACCATATGATCCAGCATCCCCACTTCTGGATTTATATGCAAAGGAAATGAAATCATTATCTCAAAGAGATATCTGTATTACCATGTTCATTTCAGCATTATTCACAACATCCAAGGTATGTAAACAACCTAAGTGTCCACTGACAGATGAATGGATAAGGAAAATGTGATATATACATACAGTGGAACACTATTCAGCCTTAAAAAGGAACAAAAAAATCCTGTCAACCTTTGTGATAACGGGGATGCAACTGGAGGACATTACGCTAAGTGAAATAAGCCAGACAGAAAATTTTTGATACCGTACAGTATCACTTCCATGTGGAATCTTAGAAAAAAAAGTTGAACTCATAGAAACAGAGAGTCAAATGGTGGTTGCCAGGGGCTTGGGGGTGAGGGAAATAGGAAGAGGCTAGTGGAAGGGCACAAACTTTCAGTTATAAGATGAGTAAGGTCTGAGGATCTAACATATAACACGGTGACTATAGTTGATAACACCATATTGTATAACTGAAACTTGCTGAGAGTAGAACTTAAATGTTCTCACCAATAAATTAAAAAGGTAAGTATATGAGGTGATGGATATATGGTAATAACTTGCTGGTGGAAATCCATTCACAGTGTATAAGTATATTAAGTAATCACATTGTATACTTTAAACACATTATAATATTGTCTATTGTACCTCAGTAAAGCTGAAAAACAACCCAGCTATCAACCTCACTGTATTTAACAGCTGCGTTCTCCCACCCAGTTCTGTGTTCTACCCTTCAGACCCAAAGTGCAAGCCCTCGTGTCTCTGAGTCCCAATCCTGTAACGCTTTAACAGGACTGGGTGGGGAAGGTGGAGAGCCCCCAAATATGTTATTTTATCCTTCCAAAATCTTGACTCGCTTTTATTTCTTATGTGGCCTCACCAGCAGAGGGCCCCCTGATACCATTTTTCTTCTCCCACTGCAAACAAAACAATTTGAGCAAGTGGCCAGAGAAATCAGAATCCGCTTGATTACATAATACAGATCATTTATCATCCTTAAAAGCAATCAGAGGTGCTTGTAAGGTCACAGAACATATGCGTGTATCCTTCTAGATACAAAGACAGGCTGTGTGTCGTGCAGGACACGCTAAGGGGTGGAAGGCAGTTTGTAGCTATTCCAAGGAACCCCTAGCCTGACTTGACAAACATTATTTAATATGAAATTCTTGCAAATGATGTTTCAGGACTAACATCAAAATGCTTGCTTTTGTAAAGGGTCTGATTTCTTCGCAGGCTAAGTTAGCTGAGAATTTAGTCTTCAATCAAGTCGGAGAGCCCAAGGCTATTACTTTGCTTGATTTCTCGTCTAGGTTAATCAGTTAAATCATGTTATTTGCCTCCAGCCTACTTTTAATTAGTCAGTTTGAACTGTATAAATGCAGAGTGTTTTCACCATGTCTCTTTTGCGGGTAAACTATTCTAAATCCATAAACCACCTTATTTCCTATACTGGTTTTTGTTTCTCAAGGCATTTAATGAGGAATAGGGACTTTCCTTACCTAACTCATTTCCCCTAGGAAAACCCTGTGGTCTGTAAACTTTAACTCACTTAAAATTAAGTTTTGTGTTCTGTCTGATACTGTGTAGAAGGATACACGACAAAACCCACAGAACCGTACAACAGAAAGAGTGAGCCCTCATGTGAATTATGGACTTCAGTTAATAACAGCACATAAATGTTGGTTTATTGGTTCTAACAAATATACCACGATAAAGGAAGATAGTAATAGGGGAAACTGAGTGATGGGAAGCGGGGTAGTTTTTCTACAGAGCTAATCTGCTCTAAAAAATAAAGTCTATGGACGGTCTTAAAGAAGACAGAGAGGAGGGAGTAGCGTAAGGCTCTAATCTCCCTTCCCGCTCCAGGGGGAGGAGAAATTCTTTGGTAAGGCCTGGCCCTGCTCCATCCTGGGCAGAGCCTTGGAGAGTGGAAGTCCGGAGAATTTGCAGTCTGCTGACTCTTAGTCAGAGTTTCTGACTTCGGAGGTTACTCGGGGGGAGGGGGATGCACCCAGAATTTGCGTTTCTAACAAGTTCTAAGGTGATGTTTCACATGTGTCCAGGCAGAAAGGCCACCTCACAGAGACTCCTGTCACATCGAAACAAGGAAGCTACAGGTATCCCGACCTTCAAGCCAGGCCTCTACCGTGATTGGAAGGGCCAGGCCTGTCAGCACCAAAACCAAAAGACTGAAAAACAAACCCCAGAGTGGCCAAAGAGCATCTCAGAATCCGTGTGGGGACCAGGGATGCGAGGACCTGACCTCTCAGGCTTCTCCTCGCCCCCGGCGCTTCACAAATTCCCTAACCAGACACAGTCCTGAGGAAGGGGGCCGGCCCCCACTGATAAGATTATTGTCACTGCAGCCGAGTGGGGGCTTAAAGTAGAAATAAAGCTCAGTTACAGAAAAAGTTCCATTTGTTACACATACACACAAGATATTGAAGTTTTGGTAAACTCTTTGTTTACCAAAATTAAGATAAAAGGAAAAAAAATCCTGAAAGAGCAAGAGAGAAATTCATTCTTCATCATTTGTGGTAAAACATGTATTAAAGTAAATACTTTCAATGATTTCATGCCTCCCAGGTTTAAAGAAACATTCTTTTTTTTTTTTTTTTTTTTAAAGAAACATTCTGTTCAAGCATAGGACTGGTACAAGTTGATAATTATTTATAAATTTCAGTATGCTTGTCAATCTGGAACAATACCATAAAATTCAGGATATAAACCAAAAGACCCTGGGAATTTTTTGATGTTCTCGCCATTTATAAATTTTTTGATGGGCTCACCATTTATAAGAATAACCATTGATTACATCTTTACAATTAATTGTAAACAATTAATTGTTTGTTATTCCTCAAGCAAGAATTCTAGTCTCTTCCATTCTGAGAATGATGGATAACATCATTCATTAGCCACGATTGTTCGATTTTATCACTACAGCAGAGCAGGGAAAATGGCTACAATATGAAAGCCAATATGGAAAGAGCAAATTTTATTCAAAATTGCTGAGGAATTTTCTGGCACCTGGCAAAACTGTAAAGGTGGGATAGAGGAGAAAACTAGAGCTTTGAGGTTTATTTGAACATTTGCAGATGGATTTTATACAGTTGCTTGACTCGAAAGGATATTCTTCGTTCAGCATGTTCTTACTACTGTCTATTTTCTGAATGGCTATCGATGCTTTTCTCTGTCAAAAGTCAACTGTCTTGTATAGACTTTGTATTTCTCACATGGGGATTATTCTCCTGTTTGCATAGTGGCAAATTCGACAGAGGAAGTAATGAGAGAGCTTTGAAAGACCCTGCCCGTCACCCAGGAACTCCACCGCTGTCATCCTCGGTCGTCAGAGGAAATTGGATGAACAAATGGCACCACAAATAAGCTGCAAAGCTACCCCGAGACTTGCCATACTGTTTTCTGCAGGACACCCACGTTTATAACCAGCAGGTACAGGCAGCTTCTCCCGTAGATAAATGACAGGAACCCTTGCATGAACTACAGCTCCGAGACCTGGGAACAACACCAGTGCAGACTCTGCTCTTGAACTCCTGGAAAGAGATCCGACCAGGTATTGTTCAAGGGGGAAACAAATCTGCAGGAAAACTCCAAGGAATCAACCTTTGAGTTCGTATTTCTCAGTTAAAAAGACATGACACGGCCATTTCCTGGACTCCATGTCTGTGGGGCATGCAAACTGTGGATCTCTTGGGATTCTCCAGGAGCTTGTTTCAACAAGGAGAAAAACCTTTCCCAAGACTACCCCAGACTGTTAAATGGGAAAGTCTTCTGCTGAAATGAAACTGCTAGGTGGTGTTTCGGGGGCTCCAAGGAGCTCCGGTTCTTTATGTCTCAGCGCAGAAAGAATTCAGCGAGAGGTGGTGATAGATAAGAAGTGATTTATGGGCTTCCCTGGTGGCGCAGTGGTTGAGAGTCCGCCTGCCGATGCAGGGGACGCGGGTTCGTGCCCCGGTCCGGGAAGATCCCACGTGCCGCGGAGCAGCTGGGCCCGTGAGCCATGGCCGCTGAGCCTGCGCGTCCGGAGCCTGTGCTCCGCAACGGGAGAGGCCACAGCAGTGAGAGGCCCGCGTACCGCCAAAAAAAAAAAAAAAAAAAAAGTGATTTATTAGAATAGGATGCTTGTAAGGCTTACAAGGGGCAGGTGAGAAGGTGTCGTACCCCAAGAACTTAGCCGGCTACCATTTTATAATCAAAGGAAAAGCAGGGAAGGGGTGAAGGTGACTTTCTTCCTCATTCTTGAGTAGATGTCACGCTTCCATCATCATCTCCACCTCCAGGTGGGGTAGGGGAGTTTTCTTGTCCCTCCATGGTCAAGCCAGGAATGTCATGGCACCATGGAAATGAGCAAAAAGGTGCTAACATATACTAAAAGTGGTAAATCATCTCAGGTTCAGTATAATGTCACCCTTGCCTTATACTTTTGTTTTTAACGTGCCCAGAGGAGCATGTCCTAGGGGTCATTAACTTACTGAGCTCACTGGGCAGGGTGTGGGTCTCATGCCACCATTGTTTTATTGTTTGGGGGCACATTTCATGCTTCTGTTGCATGGTTCTGTTGCCAAGACAGCCTGCTTGGCTTTGTGGTTAAGCAAACCTGCTTTCTTGAGTGATCATTAACTTACAGGGGTCTCCCATGCATTTTTCTTGACTTACAATCCCCTAGTGGGATTAACTATTTAATCACCTCCTTTGTCCCTTTACTCTGTCCCTATCAAAATCATTTGGGTCGGGACCTGCGGGTACCAGGAGCCCGTGACCGCATGCCCTGCTTCGTCTCGCTCCCCACCTTTTCCCCCTCTGTCAGTTCAATACTCTAGATCGTTAATTACCAAGAGTGGAAACTTTAGCATCCCTTCCTGTGATTCTAACGCTGTGGTCTCCAGGGCTAATCCCTGCTAACAACACCTGACTGATGCGCAGGGAGTACGTAAGCTCGGAGACCTGGAAACTGAGCTGCTTTCCGGGTGGATCCAGAGCTCAGATGGAGGGTGGGTTTGCTTCCCCGGGGGAGTGTTTCGTGGTGCCTGAATTCCGTAACTTCTCATCTTTCTCAGCATCACAGTTATCACAGTCTCCTCCCTCTTTATTGAAAATTGAAAACCAAAACACTATCAGTTTCCTCTGCAAACATTTCCAGACGTCATTGAAATCAGACCTCTTCTCGGAAAAGATGATTTCTGCCTTGTGCTCAGGTTAATTTTGAAAAACGAAATCCAATAATCATTACCTGTTTGTGCTTTGATTGTGTTATCAACCTTCAGTTGAGCCTTTAGGAGATGTAAATTTTGTTGACTTCCAACTGCAAGCTTCCCTTCCCAAAAAGTGGGTTGCAAGAAAACAGCTTTAAAGAGATGTAGAGAGAGGTCTCTAAAGCTCTGTGATTTCTATAATAATAAACTTTATTTACTGAGCTCCCATTATGTACCAAGCTCTATACTAAGGGCTATACATTTATTACCTCATTGAATCCTCAAAACATTATTTGATGCAAGGTGAAGGAAATGGGGTTCAAAGGAGTCACATAATTTATCAAGAAATTAGTAGTATGGACCAGTGAATGAGCTCTTATGTACGTAAGGACCTATGTATGAAGTTCTATGTACAAATAGGGTCTTTGCATGAGATATTAAATATCATTGTTGCTGAAAAACATACTTAAGATCTGTCTTTTTACTAAAACAATGCTCATCTGCAATCCGGGCATTATTTTGTCTATTACACTATTAGACTGTGAATACGGAAATGTTTTGCTGCAGCTCAGGAGACAACCAAAGCCTCAGCAGCAGGTGCAAACGCACAGCTTTCATGAAGTTTCCCACTTAATACAAAACTGGGTAGACCACAGACCACGAGGTATTGTTGTAGTCTGACAGGTACCTTAGCTGCTCTCCCTGAGCAGTCTTTGAGGGCCGCTGCTAATTATGCCTGTTTTGGGTACAGTTACACTCCTGCTACGTCGTAAATGAATCTCCTTCCTTAAGGGAACATCTGTGACTTCTCCCCTTCTGTCTAGCCTATGTGTCCCCTCTCAAGTTACACTAGGGGCTGGCAAACGTTTAAAATAAAGGGCCCAATAGCAAATATCTGAGGCTTCGTGGGCTATGCGATCTGTCTTACAGGTTCTCATTCCCATCTGCATATGAAAGCAGCTATAGATGGTACATAAATAAATGAGCACGAGTGTTTGTGATAAAACTGTGTTTACCAACATGGATAATCATCTGGATGCGGCTTGCAGGTTGTTAATTTGCCAACCCTAATTCTAATCATAATTAAAGGACCTTAAATGAATTAAAGCATATAAAACTCTTAGAACAAGGCCTGGCATACACTAAGTTCTATATGAATTAATAAAATACAATCAAAACTTGAATACGTGCCATTTCCTAAACACGTCATGCCCTGCGCGCCCCGTGCGTTTGCTCCTGCATCTTTCTTCCTGAAACTTTCTGTCCCCTTCTGTACCCGGATTCCCCTGTGACCTTCAGGACTCGGTTCTCCACCTCCAGGACCCTGTCTTTGCTTCACATCCCCAGTAGGAATACACGTGCCTGGCCGTTTACCTTGTGCCTCACGCCTGCCCCAATCACAGCGACGCGCGGCAGCCACAGCCCGGCACCGAGCCCGCCGCAGACTGCGAAGCTCACCCACACAGGGACTCTGTCCTCCACTTGAGTGTGCCTCCGTTTCTAACGGGAGAGGCTTGCAAAATTTTTAATCACTGAACAATGAAAATCTTCAAACGAATAAGCTAAAGGTTGTCCATAGGGCCCCAGTAACCAAATTCACAACCTAAACAAAAAATTATAAATCTCTTCTCCCAATGTTTTCCCGCTCATCACAGACATGAGGTGAAGGAGGAGGCGCGTCCGCTAGGGAAGGACTCTGCTCCGCCTCTAACCTCCAGTAAGTTCTACAGAAGGAAGTGTTTTGAGAACAGACAGTAAAGAACCCCAGGAACGACAAAGTATGAATATAATAAAGGTAAAGATTTTTAAAAGAAGGAGGAAATACCCTAAGAAGGGAGTAATATGGATGTACACGAAGGTGAGGAACTCATTTAACACTTACTATGTGCATTGTTTAAGACATTCTGTCTTTTAGTTTTTGTCTTAAAATAAGAAGTCTTATCTATGTATGTTTATATTTATTGAACCAATATAAGTGTGTGTGTGTGTGCATGTGTGTGCATGTGTGTATGTGTGTGTGTCTGTCTGTGTGTGTGTCTGTGTGTGTCTGTGTGTGTGTGTATGTGTATGTATGTGTGTCTGTGTGTGTCTGTGTGTGTCTGTGTGTCTGTATGTGTGTCTGTATGTGTGTGTCTGTGTGTCTGTGTGTATCTGTGTGTCTGTGTGTATGTGTGTCTGTGTGTGTGTCTGTGTCTGTATGTGTCTGTGTGTGTCTGTGTGTGCCTGTGTGTCTGTGTGTATGTATGTCTGTGTGTGTGTCTGTGTGTGTATGTGTGTATCTGTGTGCCTGTGTGTGTGTCTGTGTGTGTATGTGTGTGTGTCTGTGTGTCTGTGTGTGTCTGTGTGTGTCTGTGTGTGTATGTATGTCTGTGTGTGTATGTATGTCTGTGTGTGTGTCTGTGTGTGTATGTGTGTATCTGTGTGTCTGTGTATGTGTGTCTGTGTGTGTGTCTGTGGGTGTGTATGTGTGTCTGTGTGTGTCTGTGTGTGTGTCTGTGTGTGTCTGTGTTTCTGTGTGTGTATGTGTGTCTGTGTGTGTCTGTGTGTGTGTGTCTGTGTGTATCTGTGTGTCTGTGTGTATGTGTGTCTGTGTGTGTCTATGTGTGTGTCTGTGTGTATCTGTGTGTCCGTGTGTGTCTGTGTGTGTGTCTGTGTGTGTGTATCTGTGTGTCTGTGTGTGTCTATGTGTGTATGTGTGTATCTGTGTGTATCTGTGTGTCTGTGTGTATGTGTGTGTATGTGTGTCTGTGTCTGTGTCTGTGTCTGTGTGTGTGTCTGTGTGTGCATGTGTGTATGTGTGTGTGTCTGTGTGTATCTGTGTGTATGTGTGTGTATGTGTGTCTGTGTGGGTGTGTGTCTATGTGTGTATGTGTGGGTGTGTGTGTATGTGTGTATCTGTGTCTGTGTGTGTATGTGTGTCTGTGTGTGTATGTGTGTGTCTGTGTGTGTGTGTCTGTGTGTGTATGTGTGTCTGTGTGTGTGTCTGTGTGTGTCTATGTGTGTGTCTGTGTGTGTGTGTGTGTGTGTGATTTGTGGTGGTTGTGAAGAGGATCCAAACATTAATAAAATACTGAAGGTAAGACTTACCAATATATCTATAATAAGAGGTCAAAAGTAATCGAGTACAAAAGACAGTAAAGTACACAGGAGACCCACCACGACACCCGTCCTTGACACCCAAGGTGAGGGGTTTGCTCTCAGCCAGTTCAATCACACACTCTCTCCAGAGGTTTTAGATTTTAATGAATGGACACAAGTTCAGAAAACGATTGGCCTTGAGTATCTCCAAGGAGCACCGTGCAGATGCCCACATTTTATTCTTATTCCCTAGCTATCCAGTGCAACTCTTCCTTTCCATTGATTCTATGACCTACATTAAATCTTTTTATTTTGACCTAAGTTAGAAGCAGAGTCTGTTGCCTATAACTAAAGCATCCTAACTGACACAATCAGAGAAGTGAGATAAAAAGTTTAAGAGATAAAACGATAAAATGTTTAAGAACATGGAAGAGTTATTTTTGGTTAGAAGGACTAGAAAAGATTCCATGGATAAGTTGGCATTTTAGTTAATCCCTGAAAAACAGCTAGGATTTGGATATAAGAAGAAAATAGAAGGAAGAGGGTGTCTTAAGTAGGATAATTGTGTGGACAAAGATATATAGGCAGGAAATTTTAGAAGATTGCAAAGGATATTTCAAATAGTTTATAAGACAGAAACTATGAAAAGGATGAAATAAGACTGAAAGATAGAATACCGCAATTGGTTAAAAGTCAACTTGTGGCACAAAAAGGGCCTCTATTTTACAATCGGGTAAGTGACACAAAAGGACAATTAGTTGGTCAAGTGTGTCTTGTGACCAGTGCCCACCCTTATTCTAATCTTGCTATAGTAGATGCCTGGAAAGAGAATAGAGCCCTTTGTAGGGGCCACTATATTATTTAAAATATTGTTGTCTTTTTAAGACACCTTTGAAATGATATGGAGAAGACCTTACAATCGTATTGAAGCATGGCTACTTTAGATCCAAATGTTACTGTTAAAAAGAAAGTTTTTTATGTCAGCAATGCCATAATACCAATTAGAAGATAAAATAAAACTCTATTCATAATAAGTGAAAATCAGAAAAACTGGGAATAACCCTGCAAGAACCCACAAGAAGAAAAGTATTTTTAAAAAATGATTAAAATTTAGTGAAAAAGAGAGAATAGAAATGAGATATTTCAATATTTCTCTAGTTAATCTGTTCAGCAAAACCTTACCCAAATCCACAATTTTTGTCTTAAGTTGATCTTTAATGTTTCAAGATTTATCTGAAAGAATGTAAAATAGTGCCGTTGCGGAGCACAGGCTCCGGACGCGCAGGCTCAGCGGCCATGGCTCACGGGCCCAGCCGCTCCGCGGCACGTGGGATCCTCCCAGACTGGGGCACGAACCCGCGTCCCCTGCATTGGCAGGCGGATTCTCAACCACTGTGCCACCAGGGAAGCCCAGTCAAGAAATTTTTGAGAAAAAAAAAGCAAATAACAAAATGGTATTATATTAGCTGTACTAGACAATAAATAAAACAAGGGACACTTAGGTGAGTAAAACAGTATAGATGAGGCAGAAACAATCCCTAGGTAATAAGATACAGGCTAATGCAGGGTATCTATATATTGATAGATATACATATATATACATATACATGGATTTATTCAAAAATCCATGAGGAAAGGATTGGATTACCCAATCAATATCGATACCAAAAACTGCCAGATATTTGGAAAGTAAAATTATTTCTTATGTTTGCCTGATATTATGTATCTTCATACATTCTGTCGGATTAAATAGTTAAATAATAAAAATAATAGAAAAAACAATCTAGACTAAAAATTAGTTGAATTTTATTTAATCAGTTTCATGAGAATAAACATTCTAATCACAAATGCAATGGAGGAAATCCGACGTAGAAATATTACAATGCAACAATATACTGGGAAAAGTATTTTGACATAAATATGATAGGAAAAAATGGTTGATATGCTTCATATACAAAGAGATATTAAAGGTAAATCAGAAGAAAACAAAAAGGCATCAATAGAATATGAACAATGTTATGGAAAGACTGACCATGAAAGAGGAACTGCAAATGGATAATAAATTCGTTCACAAATCAGCTGTAATGTTAATCAAAGAAATGAAACAAAAAGATATACTATTGTTCTATTAACATAGACATCAAACTTGATAATAGTCAATGTTGATAAATGTAGTAACATGGATACTGTTGGACATTAGTGGTGGATCTTTCTTTAAACTGATCATTTTATTTTCTGCTAGAGGCAATTTGACAATACGAACTAAAAGATTAAAAATTGTTTATACTCACTGACCAAGTAATTCAGCATATGGGCATCTCTCCTCAGGGAATGGTGGGAGGGAGGGGAAATGAGAGAGTGAAATCAGTGGACTGTGTGTTTGAACATCACCCCACTTTTATCAGCTGTTAGAGAATGCCCCGCACCTCGCACTGTGGCAGCAAAAGGGTTGGCCCATGTTCAGAAGAAACAAGCGTGACTTATATGCCTGGCTTCACATCCCTGACATACTTTCAGGATAATCACAAATGCTACCCTCCACAAAGCTTGAATTGTAAGTACCAGGTTACATATGGATGGATTGGGATTAAAAAGAATTAGCCTGGTAACGCGCAGAGAGGCCTGGCCTGGCGTGGGAGCCCAGACAGCGCCTGACCACAGATGGGGAAGCTGAGGCCAGCGCCTGGTGGGAAGGCACTGACCCTGGGCTGGCTGCACCCTGGGGGTGGGGGAGGCCTCCCCGCTGCAGGTTGGGGTTCTGCAGAGCAAAGTGAGGCTGTACCCGGTCCACCGCCGAGGTGGGAGGGGAGGAAGACCAGGGGTCGGCTCACCTGGGCTGTGGATGCAGCAGAGGTGGTGGACGCCCTTCACGCTGTACTTCTCTTCCCCCCTGATGCAGTATTTGATGCTGTGGTTGGATATTCAGAGGACATTATAACGAATGACAAGTTCCGGTTATCACAGAGAAATTTCATGGATAAGTACTTCCAGGAGTCTGCAGGCACAGAAGAGAATAAACTCACCCACAGGCATATTTTTAATAAATATCGTTAGTGAAAAGTATATGGAGGAAGCACTGGAGCAGATCCCCGGATTCAACGTGGAGGCGCTCACGACATCACAGAACCATAAATGTGA
The DNA here is from genome assembly GCF_000442215.2 of Lipotes vexillifer. Taxonomy (NCBI): domain Eukaryota; kingdom Metazoa; phylum Chordata; class Mammalia; order Artiodactyla; family Lipotidae; genus Lipotes; species Lipotes vexillifer. The sequence continues at coordinate 670,802 of NW_006784423.1, read as the reverse complement.
CGTGGCTGGTGACACACTCAACGCGCTCACGTTTACAGGCTTTCTGACTTTTCAAGGGATGTTTCTGGACCACAGAGTAGAAATGGAAAGCTGGGGACCGGACTTCAGTGTGGTTTAGAGGTGAGTTTATTGTGGAAATCATCTTCCATGCTTGCCAGGATCACCTGCAGCCCTAGGTCCACCTCCAGGCAATGGGATCATTCTGGACATCACCAGCCCAGTAGACTGGGAGAGGCTTTGGCCATTGAGGACAGGAGAGCACATCTTGGAAAGATTGACTCTGTTCTCAACCCTTCATTAATGTTAAGTATTGATGGGTCAAAGAAAATTACCTGACTTTCCTGGGACCTGTGTCCCTGATACACCTTCTCATCTTCAGTAACCCAGGTACCCTTCCTTGAGTACCCACCTCTATCAGGGGCTTCTGAGTCAGGCTCTTCTGGAACAAGCCCATGTCAAGCATCCCACCTGGACACCAACACGTGTGTCAGCTCTGTGGAAAACCCACCATCACAAACTCTCTTTGTCCCAGCAGACTCTGAATGAATCTCTTTGTGCACGCGCAGCTTTTTACATGCATCAAAGTTTCAATCCTTCAGCCTCAACAGGATTTTTGACTATTTGGGAGTATTTATCTAGGGTGTATTTATCCAGCATTTATTTCTGAGGCTCCTGTTACCACAGCTAGTCTTGGCTGTAGGAATTAACTGAGAAAGAAGTCCTTTACCTAAAGGCTACATGTGAAGATCAACTCCTGGTCTTTCGCTGGAAGCTCTCGCATCGCTAGGTCTTCACCTGGCCTTCATGCAGTCCCACTGCTTCTTGAAGTCTCTTCTAAGCATTTTTGAAGAAAAAAAAAGTATAGATGAATACTCAGGCTAACCTAGTGTGTATAATCTTGGAGCCTCTATGATTATCCACTTAAAGATCAAAGTATTATATGCTGTTTGTTACTTGTTAGTGCTAAGAAGATAAAAATGCTTTCTACGTTAGCATTACTATTTTACTGGGCACCAATGAAAGTGTGCTTATGCTGTAAATAGACTAAAAGATATCTTTTGCTTATAGTGTGTTAAGTTTGTACCGGTTTGCCTAAGGTCCCTCTATAGAAATCAGTTCATTAGTTTTTCTGTTGGGGTAAAGGGCTCTGCAATTCCTTCTTTCTGTCAAAACCTCTCCTACCAAGATGGTGTTCCACTGGTCCAGGTCAGCATGAGTTTACTGGTCATCTGTCTGCTTTGTTTAGTACAATGTTGGATAGAACGTTACTGGCAGGAAAACATGGATATCACATCTCTAGAAAGAAGACAAAGCATAGTAGCTCAATTCATAGTAGCTTTGATTTTCTTTTTAAGCAAAAAATAAAATTCTATAGTGAGTGTTCAGTGGGCTATTCTGGTTTCAAAGGCTATGTGTTTTTCTGTACCAATGTGTTGCTTATTAAATACTTTTGTATTATAAATAATCAAGAATCTAAGAATTCATTCTTCTTAAGGAGCCCTGTTCTTAAAAGAACAGGGTAATTTGTGTTGCCTTTCGATGGGCTCTTAGATATCCTGAATATTTAGATAAGGACCTGGTCATAAGAGCAAAGAGGAATACATGATCTCCATTAAGAGGGACTCAGGACAATTCTGAAATAAGCCTTTGTTTTTGTTTTATGGGTTTTTTTTTTTTTTTTTTTTTTTGCGGTACGTGGGCCTCTCTCTGTTGTGGCCTCTCCCGTCGTGGAGCACAGGCTCCGGACGCGCAGGCTCAGCGGCTGTGGCTCACGGGCCCAGCCGCTCCGCAGCATGTGGGATCTTCCCAGACCGGGGCACGAACCCGTGTCCCCTGCATCGGCAGGCGGACTCTTACCCACTGCACCACCATGGAAGCCCTGAAATAATCCTTTGGGATGCTGGATGCTTTGCACGTATCTTCATCATTTTGTGGTCAGCCAATGCTGAGAATAACACTATATTACATTCCTACCACCCCTAAGATAGGGGTGCAGGAGAAAATAGAGTCTCTTTGATTTCAAATTCCAAATGGATAATTCACAGATTTAGTGTCCACACATTAAAATATTCTTCTCCTGCATTTCTGACATGAAACTCCCATTAGATAATAACTGAATAAATTATTAAGACGGTCATTTCCAAGATACTTACTTACTTGGAGACTGATGACTGGAAGTTATCTGTATCAGGAAAATGTATGTGACTAAAAACTTTCAAAGAAAAAGTGGCTTTATGACTCTACATCATCTAGAAATGCATCACATTTCTAAAACATTCCAATACATAAATTTAGATACCAAAGTCATGGTACAATTAATGCTATAGCATTTTTTAAGTGGTAAAAGCGAAACATTTATTTTAGAAATTCTATCATTTGCAATATTTCAACTACGGTGAAGACTTTTTTGATGGAGCGCCTATTTTTGTTGGTTAAGTTCATATTTTGTATGAGAATGAAATGAAATCAAGAATGCAGTTGATTCTGCAGTGTCTAAATTTGACAGAATACTTTTTTAGAGTATAGAGAATTATTTAAATTTTTATCTCATAAAGATAGTTTTATTGAATGGAAGGGGAAAAGTTAAATACCTAGGCTTGAAATATTTACAAATTTTAACATAAAAGAAAGCATTGAGAATATCCTTTTATTCAACAGAATTTTCTCTGTGCTTACTAGATCATTCAAACTGTAAAGAAGACATTTTCTCCATTAAATATATCATGCTCTAAGGACTTCCCTGGTGGTGCAGTGGTTAAGAATCCGCCTGCCAGTGCAGGGGACACGGGTTTGAGCCCTGGTCTAACTTCCACCACTGTTACCTAGCAACTAGTCTCAGAACCAGGCTGTGGGGTTTCTCTTGATCCCACTGTGTTTCATGTTGGAGCGTCTCTAGCCTCACCTTCGACCCCCTTAACCTCAGTGTCGAGATGATCACGCTCCCAACAGAGCAATCACTTAGGGCTTTAATTGTAAGAGCATCGGCTGAATCCACTGCCACTGAGTCTTACGAACTGATTTCTCTCCTGTGAGCTCTTCCAGGTGGAAGGATTAAGAAATAGAAACCCATCATTCTGTGAATCCCCAGGGTGTATACTGAAAGTGTTGAAAGTTAGTGATGGTAAAGCCTGCCTGGAATTATAGATGTTCACAGTTTTTTCACTTTCTTTCCCAAATAATATGATAAATCCGTCCATGGATTTGACCGATGGTCAAGTAATGACAGATGAGTTGATCAATTTTTTCTCTGATGGAGTTTTTCCTTTTCTCTGGGTATTATCTTTTAATTCTTGCCAGGAATTACTTTTTACTCAATAGAAATAATCTTAACCTCCTCAATAAATCAGTTATCGGTTTTTTTTCACATACACTATCAATAAGTTTTGGAAAATTTGTTTGCAGACTTAAATGAAGAGGACCTTTGAATAAGTGAGTTTAGATTTTGGCCGTCATCTAAAGATTAGTATATATTTGGACTAACAATTAATGACACGGGGAATTCAGCACTAGTTCAGGGGATTATCATGCAACACACAACAAAAAGAGGTACACTTTAAAGGATGAAAAATGAATGAGGAAACAATTATCAAGGATTTCCATTGTAGTTGCCTGGACCACGAACTCCTTTATAAAAATATCACGTCTCATTCATTTCTGTGTCCTCAGGTCTTAACGGAGTGCATGAGCTCTCATTAATTCAATGTCCACTGCACTGAATTTAGCTAATGAAACCCACAGCACACATACATACACAAGTGCATATTCATTCAAAATAATGTTCAGGTACAGTGGAGGTCACCACTGAAATATGCAGATAGTACAATTAGTGAGAGGGAAAGAGCGAAACAATTGACCCTCTCTGTCTATCTTTTATTTTCCTACTTTGGGTAGATATTAATTCAATAAACAGTGCATTTTTCTCCAAACCCTCACCCTTACTCTAAACTGCAAAGTAAAGATGTAGGATTAAATGCAAAGTGACACTTGCCCTTGGTCTCAGGAAAGCAACAGCAGTCAGTGAGGCCCGCGGCTCCACACTAAAAGGGAGCAGCGACCATCCTACCTGGCCCATCATGTCATTCCCTGTGGAAACCCACAAAGCCAGGCCAGTCTGTCAGCTCTCAGGAGAAATCCGAATTTGGGGGGAAATCTGGTTTTAAGGTATTCAGATATGTCGGAATTCTGTGACTAAAACACAGCAGACCTGCAGACTGAACCCGGCTCATGGAACATCTCCCTGCTCCTGGGAGAACCAGACAGCTGAGTAAGTAGGAGCCGAAAGCTCAGTGAAAACACGTCACCAATCCCAGTAACGATCGTAACAATAAACCGTTATCTCTCTGCTAGTAATACGAGTTTAGGTGCACACGACTAGTATAAATTATTGGGATGCAAAGAGAAAAAGATCCTATCCATCTGCCCAAGATTTTATTCCCCAGATATAATGACCTACTTTGGCGAGGTGGAGGAAAGAAAAGAACAGACAAATGGGCCGAAATTCAAGCTCTCACCTCCTTAGCCACAGCCCAACAGCATTTAGTAAGCAAAAGAATCAAGTTACTGAATTGTTTACTTTTTTAAATAAAATACTATCCTTTCTATCATAATGCCACATTTATTTTTATTTGAAATACTTAAGTTGAAAAATTAAAAGAAGAATGCAATTACAAGTATTAGGCCAAGGATTAGGAAAGCACGGTTAACAGGACTTTCTGCAGTCTATGTGCTACAGTACCTAAAAGAGTACGTAGGGAGCTCTGGGTCAGCAAGGAAAGAGAGAGATGAACAATAATACATACCTTGTCTTGCTTACAATACCAGCACAGCGTGAACCAGTGCTTATTCCGAGAGGATCACAAGTGCATAATTACATGTGTCTTTAAATAAAATTTGACTTTTATGACTCAACTTTCATGGCATGCAAAAAAAAAAAATTAAAAAGCTATTATGGGGACTTCCCTGGTGGCACAGTGGTTAAGACTCCGTGCTCCCAATGCAGGGGGCCCATGTTCGATCCCCGGTCAAGGAACTAGATCCCACATGCATGCTGCAACTAAGAGTTCACAAGCCACAGCTAATGAGCCAGCGAGCCGCAACTAAGGTCCAGCACAACCAAATGAATAAATAAACAAATATTTTTAAAATTAAAATTTAAAAAAAATTCTTAAAAAAATGTTACTCAAAAAAAGTTATTATGCACATAAGTCTGGCATATAGTTGGTGATCAATATATATTTGTTGAAAAAAATGGATTGTTTTCTTACCATGTTCAGCACAAGAGCATATATGTGTCTTAGACATTTATAACTAAAATTAACAGGAACATACCACTGGGTCTGCTTATGTAACAATCTAAAAGCCATTAATTATAGACTTATTGCAGCTAATAAAATTCAGGCTGAATATAAACATAAAAAAATATACAGTAAAGAAATACATAGAAATTATTGGTTAAATTGCTTTACTATTATTTGGACCAAAGGTGAAATCTTTGCATACAGAATAAATCTTCTTTTAATAATCCAGGGTGTCTCTAAAATTATTTTACATTAAGAGTATAGGTAAAATGTTGATCCTTAATAAAATTTGGAAATCTATTTGTTTATTTATTTTAAGGAGTTAATCAGTAATATAAATAATTACAGTGTTAATTTCTGTTCATTTTTATATCAATATCTTCTGAACATCCACATCTATTAAGTTGTTGAACCATGGGTTGGATAGTGGTAAAGATAACGTTCATTGTTGTTTTCTTCCTTACTGAGCAGTAATGTCAGAAGCACTTACTTACAGAATGCGCTTACATTCAACACGAACAGAGTAAACGATCAAAATCATCAGTTACAATGTGCAGAACATGACACCCAATGCAGACGATTCTCACTGTGACTAAGGAATGATTAATGTCTCACTGCTATGAATCAGAGAAGATGCACCAAATGGCCCATTACACTCACGTTCACAGACTCACTGTAAAATTGTATTAAATGCGTACAGAGTTATTCATCTCTAAAATAGCAAGATAATTATTAGAAAAAAAACTAGCAAAGAGACCTATCTTTAGTTTCTAGTTTTTATGATATTTATCCCCTAAAAATCTAGGATTCCACAGTCTTAAACATAATAGTCCCCAAAAGATAGCATATGTATCTTAGATGACATCAGGGCTGCTTGGTGATACTGGAAATAAAAGAAATTGTCTTATACAACATTGTAAATCAACAGTATTTCAATTAAATTTTTTTAAAAAAAGAAACTGTCTTCCGTGGTTAAGGAGTAGGTCTTCATGTCTGCTGGATCAAAGCTGGGCTCTTCACTGCAGTATCAAATTTCTCCTAACAGGAGAGCATGATTTCTCTCTGGCAACAAGAGTGATGGATGAAGAATTGACTTATCTATTTTCCTCCTCACTTCTAAGTAATACTACTAATGCTAATAATATTAGTGCTGATACTAATAATAATTCATGTGAATAGCAGGTGGAAAACTAAAGTCCATTCCCAATTATTCATCTTAACTGGGTTTCAATTTCCTTAAATGCGTAAAATATTTCTTGTGAGTACTTAGTACAGAATCCTTTGTGTTACGAAAGAAAAATATACAGGGTTCAAGAATCTCTTGGGCTAACACAATTTTGTTTTGTCATTAAAATATGATGTTGAAATTCTGAAACCTCTATACATGTGTACTGGGAGTGAACAACTAAGCAAGTGATGGAAGATGATGGAAATCAGGCATCTCACTGTTGGAGTTGGAGGCTGCAGAAAAGTGAGGGGAAGAGGCTCAAATGACCCCTCGGGAACTGGACTAGACTGGGGGGCATCAGTATGAACTGGTGTTTCAAAACGCATACAGATGGATGTACCGATACAGACGGACCTGTGTAGACTATTTATAGATATGTTCATAAACAGTGGTTAGTATCCATCCATATTTCCAAACTCTTTTATCTGAAAGGAGCTAGAAGAAATGATATTCCAGAAACAATGAGCTCACCCATGACCATTGTCCATAAAACAAACTAGGGCTCTTTGGCGAAAGGGCTCACTCTACAGCAGGGGTAGGAGAGATACAAAATGAGTTGGGGACATCTTGTAGTTGTTAGAAGGTAAAGAAATGCTAACAGACACACACACACAATGGGGGACGTCAAAGCGGCACAGTAGACAACTCTAAAGCTCCTAATTCTAAAGCTGGAACAACTTAAGCAACAAAATAAATAAGTTGAGATAATACGAATATAAGTAAATAAATATATATATATTTAAGAGTGAGGGTTTGGAGAAATATATGTATATATATATATATATATATATATATATGGTAAAATAGACAAATCTTCCATGCAGAAGAATTCCAAGTAATGTATGTAGCTATTCCCCCCCCCAAAAGAGGTAGAGTATAACTCCTCACCCCTTAAACGTAGGTTCCTATAGCACATCTTCCAAAGAATATAGTGTGGAAAGGGGGAGAGGAGGGGAGGGGAGAGAAACTTTTCAGTGGAGATAACGCGACAACACGACCTCAGCCGAGTAATTAAGGTCAACACCAGCAGTGGGTTGACAGCATGTATTCTTGATACGCTACGAGAAGAACGGAATTTTACCTCTGTGATCTTCCTCCCCCCTGACCTGCAAATCACAATCTGATCATGAGAAAAACATCAAACAAGCGCAACTGAAGCACATTGTATAAGTTACCTGATCAGATGGTTGACGTCATCAAAAACAGGAAAAAGTCTGAGACACTGTCACAGCCTAGAGGAATCTAAGGAAACGTGGGGAACTCGACGTCATACGGTATTCTGGATAGAAAGGGTAGAGACTAAGGGTATCTGAATAAAGCACGGGTTTTAGTTAGCAAGAATGTATTTTAGTTCAGAGTGACAACCTTACCACACTAATGTAAAATAGCAACAATAGGGGAAGCAATGTGGGATATATGGGAGCTCTTTTATCTATTCACAAGGTTCCTGTCATTTAAAAATATTCTAAAATAAAATTTCATCGAAAAACTATATGACGTTGATTTTTCCCGTATTGGAATAATGATAACTGTAGATTTTTGGTTTGGGGTTCTCCTACATGAGAGCTTGCTTTCTCTCCGTGTTGCTGACATTTACAACCTCTTACTGACTGCAATGCTTAAAACTGGCCCGTGCTGCCAGCCACTTCCGAAATCCTTACTGACGATACCTAGGATACAGACAGTGAATCTCTATTACACTTTTAATTATATTTACAGTAAGAAACGTGTTAGTTATCAACGTCAAAATCCAGTACTGGCACATCTCAGAGGTACTGCAGGTTTGGGTCCAGACCACCTCAATAAAGCAAATATTGCAGTAAAGCCAGTCACACAATTTTTGGGGTTTCCCAGGGCATAAAAGTTATGCTCACTCCATACTGTAATCTATTAGGTGTGCAAAAAAACAACTAAGCATCCAAAAAATAATATAGATACCTTATTAAAAATACTTTATTGCTCGGGGCTTCCCTGGTGACGCAGTGGTTGAGAGTCCGCCTGCCGATGCAGGGGACATGGGTTCGTGCCCCGGTCCCACATGCCACGGAGTGGCTGGGCCCGTGAGCCATGGCCGCTGAGCCTGCGCGTCCGGAGCCTGTGCTCCGCAACG
>NW_006784423.1:649505-662091 GCF_000442215.2 Lipotes vexillifer | reverse complement strand
AGAGGGCTTCCCTGGTGGCGCAGTGGTTGAGAGTCCGCCTGCCGATGCAGGGGACACGGGTTCGTGCCCCGGTCTGGTAGGATCCCGCATGCTGCGGAGCGGCTGGGCCCGTGGGCTATGGCCGCTGAGCCTGCGCATCTGGAGCCTGTGCTCCGCAACGAGAGAGGCCACAACAGTGAGAGGCCCGCGTACCCCCCCAAAAAAAAACAAAACAAAAAAAAAAAATTTTAAAAAGAAAAGGTAATGCTGGTGACACTGCTTTGAGGACCACACTTTGAGTAGCAATGCCACAGCCTGTAAGCCCACTGAGGACAGGGCTCTATTCCTTCAAGTCACTTGACTATAATGCTACCACCGAACAGAATTCCTGGTGCATAGTGGGTGCTCACCGTGTGTTTGTGGAATGAATGCTCCCCTCCACCAGGGAGAACACCCTATTCTGTTTAAGGCCTTTTGTTTGTGTTTTCCCTGAAGTCCGTCTGTATACATGATACATCTTTCCCAGTGTTTATAAGAATATACTGGAGCACAGCTTTTGCTTGTTTCCTTCTTTCCTTTCACTAATGATAAATTGCATAAGAGCAGAGGCTATATAACAGTCTGCATGTTTCTCTGTACTCAGGACAGTGCTTGGAACATAAAAGACACTTAGGAAATGTCTATTAAGTAAATGAATGATTTGGAAAGGCAATCCCTGCTTTTCTGTCCACCAAAGCTGCAACTGATCTTCCACTGACATGAATTTCTCTAACTGCATGCGTGATCACGTATTCTCTGGAGCATGGACAGAGAGATGATGCATATTGAAGACAAAAGAGGAATGGGTGTCAGGGAGAGCACGTCCTGGAGAAGAAATTCACAAGCAGCGTCATCCTGAGGTCGGGCAGAGGAGCTCAAAGGACGCGGCAAACGAGCAAATGTCTCGCCAGAATTAGAGTCAGTACAGTACGTCAGCTGTTGTTGTTTTCAGCTGGTGTCTTTGTCCTAAAGCTCCTCTGCCAGGTCAGAATTTGTTTGGCCACCTTCAAGGTCATTGTACCTCCCAGATCTGGCACTGAATCTGGACTCTGGCAAGTCCAGCTTCTTAAAGTGGATCAGGGGGGCCCCACGGAGAGCCCACATCCTGGCTGCATCCCGACGCTTATACCTTAAAGCCTTGCTGTTATTTCCCTGAGGACAGCCTCGTATTTCGTCCCTCCCTGGATCTGAGTCTCTGCCTCCTGACCCGAGCAGCGGACACCGCTTCACACACTGCCATTGCCCATGCTGGGCCTGCTACAGTCACACGCTTTCCACCGTCATCACCTGAAGCATATTCTGGTAGGAAAGACGGAAGTTAACCTGTGGCCAACGTCCAGAAGCAGGAACTGAGCTATAACTGTCAAAAACAAAATGAATGAATGAGTGAATCAGAAACTGAGTTATAACTGTCAAAAACAAAATGAATGAATGAGTGAATGAATGAACCTCTGCTAAAAGCACTTGAGCAATTATATGAAATTCCACCTGTGTCTTCCCTCAATCATTTTCTTAAAATTGCTTAAATTAATGTAAATGTAAAACTGTAAAAATGGAGTTATATTGACAGGCTATGCAACTGTTTTCCAGAAAAGCTGTGAGCTAATCATACAAACCAGACAAGGTAACCACACGCAGGCCCTTCTCCTGTATCTGAATTGTTTGACCTCCGTAGGCTTTATCTCAGCCAAGGTGGTTGGATGCTGTCATTGTATATACAGAGAACAAAGAAAACGAGATAAGTGTGAAAGTTCATTTCCAAATCCAGTGTAAGAAAATGGGGGACGATCTGAAATCTTGCGCAGAGAGAGGTGGATGGTAGTTAAGGAACACTCTTATTTATTTGATCTTTTACTAGATTTTCATATATCACTGTTTAATTCACTGACACAGCTGGTAGAATATGGAACTGAGTGAGAGAGCGGCCAGAGGGGCTGTGGCTCTATGGCATGCTCACGCTCTCTCTCTCTCTCTCTCTCTCTCTCTCTCTCTCTCTTTTTCTCTCTCTCTCTCTCCATCCCCTACACTCACACACTTACAGAAATACACACAGATATCTGTATCTATCTATATAGATACATAAATATAGCTAGATGTAAATATAGCTACAGATATGCAACTATACCCGTGGATATATAAGGTAGGTGTTAGATATAGATGTCTAGGCGTAGATAGATATTTAAAACGTATATAGCAAAATTTTGCAGCTCTGGAATAGCGTACTTTCGTGGGCAAGCAACCTTGTCGGCTCAACCTTGTCTGGCTTACCTGCTACCTCCATTGCTGTTTTGGACGACTCCTACAGTCTTTCATTTTGATCCCATTTTTAAGAGGAAAGGGTATGAATTTAAAAATGACTCTCGAAACCTTCCCAAAATATCTCCTTCAGAGAACACCTTTGCAGGGAAGCCAGAATCAGCCTCCAGCAGAGGCCCGGGAGGGAGGCAGCCCCTGAGCACCAGGGAGAGGCCCCTCAGGAAACCGTTCCCGCAGGTCTGGGCAAACAAAACCCCTCGACCCCTCCTCTCTGCCGCACCTCCAGCGGCTGCACCTGAAAACAACTTCCGGAGACCCTCCCCGTCTCCCCATTCCCTGCTTCCAGCCAGAGTCGTGGGAACCAGGTGTTGGACACGACCCTGGGGAATCACGCCCTGCTTCCAGGAGGAGGGGGGCGGGAGTGGCAGCGCCGCGCCAGTGTCGTCAGGCCGGGACCCCGCCGGGCCGCTGGCCGGGAGCCCAGAGCCCAGCCCGGCCTGGTGGCTCCGGCGCGTCCCCTGCGCCCCGCGCCCCACGCCCGCCGGCTCGCGGGGCACTTTCCTCTGACGTCCGCCTCCCCGGCTCTGACGATCGCCCGCCTGCCGCCCTTATAAAGGGGTCTGTGGCCAATACCGGATCGATCGCCAGCTCGCCGCGCCCACACCTGTCAGCTCCGCGCGCGCCGCGTTCCGGGAGACCCGGGGCGCGGAGTCCCCGGAGCCTGTGACCCTCCTGGCCCTGCCGCCCTGCGCCCCTGACCACCCCTCCCGCGTCGCGCGCAGCCTCGGCCTCCACGGTTCCCGAGAGGAGCCCGGACCCGCGGAGCGCTTCGCTGCGCGGCCACCTCTTGTGCTTAAAACTTCCCCAATCTTGCTGTTTGGGAGACACTGCATTGGGAAATATCCCCAGTGTTCTTCTTACTTGTTGGAAGTAAAAAAATCCTTCCTGCGCAGCCTCGGCCTCCACGGTTCCCGAGAGGAGCCCGGACCCGCGGAGCGCTTCGCTGCGCGGCCACCTCTCCAGGTAGGAGCGCGTCGGGGCCACAGCCCTCCGACGCGGCTCTGGGCCTCCCGCGGGCACGCCCGGCGGGGCGGGTCCCGCAGTCCGGGTCCTCGGGTGCGGGTGCGGGTGCGAGCGAGAGCGGCTGTGAAGTCGGGGCGCAGTAGGGGCGCCGGAGACGCGGGGACTCCGGGGGCGCGGGAGGGACTCCGGGGGCGCGGGAGGGGCAGCCGTCGCTCCCGGCTCTGGCTGCAAAGGCAAAACCCACCCCACCTCCCCACCGGCCGCCGGGGCTCCCTTCGCCTCCCCAGAACCCCAGGGGGGCTGGTTCTTTCGCCCTAGGTCTGTCACTCACCTACGTGCGCAGATATCTGAGTTTTCCCCCAGAAACTTGTTTGTGTAAATTGGGGAGCATGAATAGACGCGGTCACGGGGAAGATAAGAGAGAACAAGAGAATTCCAGAAAGTAAAAGGCGTTAGAACTTGGCATGTCTCTTCCAAGCGTCTTGTTTTTAGTGCCTCTGACGCTCCATTATGTCTTAGGCATTTCTGTATTTTAAATCGTTTTCTTGTATGTGCCATTAGGGGGGTGGAGGACAGATCGGAGGAACGGAGGACAGTGGATGGGGACAGTTGATCGGGAGGGAGACCCTTTAAACAACGCGACTCTTCAGGGGCTGCAGTAACTTAAACCTCGGGCACTTCACTTGTTGAAAATTGGAGGCCGTGTGGTTTTGAAATGGATTGCCCTAAAGTTGTTTTTTTCCCCCCCAGATATTTGCACGTCACATTACTTCTGGAACAACTCCCTGAAGTTGTTTGAAAGGAGGGGTAGGATAATGAATGAATGAACATGGGTCAGTTCTCAGAGTAGTCTTTTATGATACACTTACACTACTGAGCAATTCTAAATTGAATAAGTACATGTAGTTCCAAACAGCAAAGACAGACACACTGTCTGTAAGTGATTCCTTGACTGTTACTGAGTTAAAACACAAGACAAGGTTAATTTTACACGGCACGAATTTATTTAACACAAGATGATTATTCCTTAAACAGCATCTCCAACTTTCTCTGTTTCTTGAAAACCCAAAACAAGGTTCAGTTGTTGAATGGAAATAGGGTGATGGAAAGGACACTTGTTGGCAACCACAGGTGAACGTGCGATTTCAATGCACTCCTTCTTTAAGCGGCACAGGATGCCAGGAGCCAGCACTTTCCAGGTGGAAGGGCTGATAGCCATCGTGGTGTTCTACCTTCTCATACTGCTGGTTGGAATATGGGCTGCGTGGAGAACCAAGAACAGTGGCAGCTCGGGGGAGCGCAGCGAGGCCATCATTGTGGGCGGCCGCGACATCGGGCTGCTGGTGGGCGGATTCACCATGACAGGTGGGTGCCGACGCCCTACCCTTGCAGGCATCCCACCCTAGCTGCTCCAGGGACAAAGCAAATCTTGTTCTTTGTCCTTGGGAGATTCTCCGTGTTCACTACTTATATATTTAAAAAGTCATTTTTTACATTTATTTAGAACAAAATTAAAATGGTTTCAGCTCAGTAGCGCCGGAACTAATGATTTTATAATCAATTACTGGACAGAATATCGGTGAAACAAATCTGGGCTATCTGGGCTGTTGAGAGGGTGGTGGCAGTAAAAACCAAGAGGTGGAGAAATGTGCAGAAATGCCTTAGCCTTCCAAGTTGTGTTTCTGTTCATTAATGTGATACTAGCAGCATCCCCTCCTGTTCATGAAGACAGGCATAAAGTTGTGACTTTGAGTTGTCTTAATGAACACTAACTAGTCAATGAACACTAACTAGTGATTTTAACTAACTAGTTAAAACTGAATAAATCAACATGGGGGCAACCCAATTCCAAATTGATGGATGTCCTGTTTTGAAACCTTATTCTCCCATGTAATGAAATACTTTACTCACAGGAAGACGATCACATGTTATGAATCCACAGCTCTGAGAAAAACATTCCCAGGAACATTGATATGAAACGAAAAAAGCCAGGGTGTGTCCTAGTAGGAATCCCTCAGTTACCAGCTGCAGCTCTTGCCCATTCAAGCCCCTCTGTGCTAGCAACAGTCTTTCCTCCTTTGCCCAGAGGTGGTTCTGATTAAGTGGTGGCTTCTTTTTCTTTTGTGTTCTTCTCGGTTGTTGAAAATAATATTGAAAAACAACAATTTAAAATTATATCTGTAGTATCACCTGATATGTATTCACTAACAGCACACATTTCATTTTAGACTCTTAGTAAGTTCTTAAATGTTAGTGACATAATCCACACTAACAGGAACTCTCAGTGGACTAATACGAGTGGAGTGCTCAGTGGAAAAATACCCCATTGCAAATCATATCGAGATGATGTCAAATTTCATTCCTGAAGTGCTGCTTAAAATTGATTCACCCCATTTATCACAAAGTTTTCCAAGCCAGTCTGGGAAGACCGCGTCCCTCTTTGGCCACCTGAAACCTATAATGTTGTGGAATAACTGATGGACGATCGATTCTACCTTTCAGATTTTCACATCTTGTTTGTTTAACCCTTCACCAGCTGTACATGGTTTCGTTCAGTCTTCATGACGTCACTATGGAAGGGCTCTGGTTACGTCAGGACCCAGCCTCCCGTGCTTAGTAAGGGCCAGAGCCAGGGCTACACCCAGGTCTGGCAGCCATGCCAGGGCCCCTGCAGTGACCACACCCAGCCCTCCACAGGTCTCTCCCCACTTCTTTGTGAAGGTACCCAGGGTAAAAAGAGCTCTCTTTTACCCTCTGTTTCGAACTTATTTCTACATACACACATATGCAGAAAAAAAATGTTTTGCAAAATATTTTCTGTGATGCACAACATCCAAAGTTAGAAAAATACAAAAACGTGAAGGATAAAAGTCACCCACTTACCTGCCACCTGCAGATGTTTACTGAAACGTTCATGCAGATTTTCTTGTTTTTTCTCTTAGTATCCAACTGCTGATGAACACACACCTTCATACCTTCATTTTCAGTTTTCATTAGAGCACAAACCTTTCTTCTTTCCTCTAAAGATCCACACATGATACCGTATCCGAACTGCATTACAGCATTTTGTAATTATATTTCCTTCAGATTTCTCCTGTGACAAAGAAAATAAGAAGAAAAGCAAAATAGAAGGACAGAAGTTTTTGATTTCACTCAGACTGTTGAAAAGAATAAATGAGCTGTTGTATACCAAAGTATTTTGTTCATTGTAAATTATGATCGTGTTCTAGTACTCTAATTTAATAGTACATTTATTATGTCCATAAAGATAATAGTTCAGAGTTTATCATTTATCATTTAGAGTGATTTTTAATCTAATAGGCTATTTAAAATGTATAGAAAAATTTGAATTATGATATTTCTTATGAAGTGTCATGCTCGAGCTCAGCTTTTAAAGACTTTTTATTTTTCTCTCTCAGAACTGAAAAGAGCCCTGATCAATATCATAATTCAATTAAAATCTGAACCATATTATCTAAACCTTGTCAGATTCATTGATTGCATTATTGGACAAAGAATAAAGATTGAAAATAAAAATGCATATAATTTAAAAGAATTCTAGTTCCCACTCATGAATCTGACATGAAATATACAAACATGCAAAGGGCCAGATGGATAAAACTGGGGGGGCTCTAGTCATAATAAGTAACCAAGTCTGCGCTTCTGTATTATAATATTTGCAATCATTCAGGCACCAGTTTTCTTTCTGGAAGTGGAGAGAAGAGCTACACAATGAAAAATGATCACTAGTAAGTGTTGTGCTTGTAAGACCATCAGATATTTACTTAATGCAGCAAAACATTGCTGGTGCGGAGTCAAGGGTCCCAGGTGCCAGGCGGAAGGTGAGGTCTCAGGGGCTGTGCCTGTGAGAATCTGCTGCTCCAGGCCCTGGTTACTCGCCCAGTGAGGGGTGGGGCGAGTCTTTAAAATTTCAGCAGGGTTTAGGATGAGAAAAGCACATCATAGCATTTGTTATATACCAACACCATGGAAAAGCTACCGTGAAGATGGGGTGGCTGCTAGATACGCATTTGCCCACTTGAGGATTTTGTATATAAACTCTCCATTTAAATGTACTTAAAATTCCCTTGCAGGAGGGTCTTTTCACGTTGACTTTTAAAAATAAGATTAACCCTTGAATGTTCTCTCTTCTTTGCTTTGGATTTGGATTAAACGCCAGATAAATTTTGGCAAG
Organism: Lipotes vexillifer; assembly: GCF_000442215.2. Taxonomy (NCBI): domain Eukaryota; kingdom Metazoa; phylum Chordata; class Mammalia; order Artiodactyla; family Lipotidae; genus Lipotes; species Lipotes vexillifer. Next base: position 654,599 of record NW_006784423.1, on the reverse strand, counting down.
AAACACAATAGAAACACTTGTCTTTGGCAGTTTCATATACATGTTATTTATTTTACTTACATTCTAACCGTGAAATTTCAGGGAAATTTTCAGAGTCAAGTTTTATTCCCCACTGCATGATACAGCCCAGAATTCAGTCTCATATTTGATAAGCTTCACGCCAGCCTCTGTTCCTCATAATTTTACACAAATTCTACCTAGGGATTCTTTTAAATATTTTGACTGTGCTCTTAAAAGGATATAAACTGCAAAGATCTGAGTGTTCCAGTAACTTTGGCTTTTCAGCAAGAATCAACTAGTCTAGTGTCTTCACGGAGAAAATCATAGAGTTTATAGAGCATTCTTGGCCCAAACTTGTTTAATCAAAATGTCTTTTCTTCGGTTCCTTGGCCCTTCCTCACCTATTATGCTACAGAAATGTTATTAAATAACATCTGAAGAGGACATATTTCTTATTATTCTTTATGAAATATCAAGCATCTCACTGAAAGACCCGGAGCAGAACAAAGAATTGCAGATGGGCATGCAGCCAGTGTTGTAAATTCTCCTGAAGGCTGATCTAGCCCTAAGTGTAGGTCGGGCTCTTGGGATGACAGAGAAGGAAAAGGTAATTTAATTAATTTAATTTAATTTAAGCTCACGTTATTTAAGCTCACGTGGCACCCACCTCCCTCCACTCCCTTAACAGTGTAAGGGAGTGAGTACAGCTTCAGAATAGATTTGCCAAAATCCTATGCACCTAGCATGCTTACAGAGTGACTCTGTTGGTGAAAAGCACACGCACACACAACCATGCATGCACACACACACCCCTCCCACTCCTTGAAGACAATAGTCATGATCAAGAGAAAGATCAATACAATTAAAACAAAAGGCCCTTGAAATGACGACACTTGACCCCATGTTATGGAGGCTGGGGGAAAGTCATAGCATTATTGAGGAGTAGTCATACAGTATTATACAGTGTATATGATCTCAGACTTTATGATATAATAATATCATTTTAAAATGTTGATGACAATGGGTTTAGAAAACGTCTGGGGCAACACTGTTCAATGGAACTATGACGTAAGCCACAAATATAATCTGAAATTTTCTACATATCACGTTAAAAAAACATGAAAAAATAAGTGAATTCATGTAAATAATAGAACTGCTTAACGCAGTACATGGAAAATGTTTTACTTTGCCCTGTAACCATTACAAAAACAAAAATGAGAAATCTTACATTTATTTTTCCATGCTAAGTCTTTGAAATCCGATGTGCCTTTTGCATTCTTCCAACACTTCGGACAAGCCATGTCTCCGGTGGCTGTGTCACCAGCCACTTGATGTTCAGGGCCACCGTGCGGGGCTGAGCGGGTCTCAGGGATGACAGGTATGACACGTCTTCCCCTCACTTCTCACTCTGTTTCAGCCACCTGGGTCGGAGGAGGTTACATCAATGGGACAGCCGAAGCCGTGTATGTTCCAGATTATGGTCTAGCGTGGGCTCAGGCACCAATTGGATATTCCCTTAGTCTGATTTTAGGTAAGCAAAAGTTTACACCTGAGTGACTCAGTCAGTAAAGCATATAGATCAGGATTATAAATAACAAGTGAAATAAGTCAAACGATGTGAATAACTGTTGTGGGAAATGCTACCAGAAATCCCTAAGTAGCTGTTATCAGAAAGTGGTAACACTAATGTTTAGGTGATTGGATCTCTTGATTATGGAATATGTTTCAAAAAATTCCCTTGATTGTTTTGCTATCAAAACAGTGAATTTCTTAACATAGTGATGTTTTTCCTTTCCAAAATAGTGTGGACATATCGTTAAAAATGAATCAACTTGAATTGTACCTGCATTTCATTTTGTAAATCAGACTAATAAAAGGTCAAGAATATTATATAACAGAGAGTTCCTAAATTTCTTTTGCACTTAGAATACTTTTGTTGGATGCTGTGCTTAATCAAATATCTGAATGCCCTGCTGGGTGACACAAATACATGAAGACATTTTACGAGTGCACTGCTGGTCCATGTGTTTCAATCCATATGCCTCTTCCATGCCATGTATGGCCTTGGATGCACACAACGCCAATTGTATTAAGAAATTTCCACTTTGTTGCTAAGTCTTTCTTGGTCCTGTACTCACTGGATTTTGCAGACAGGTTCCTCAACATGTATGAGTGTTCTAAAAGATTCATTTCCCTTCAGAAATTATGTATAGTAAAAGGCTGGCAGAGCCTATTGCATGAGGGATTTTTCATTTTCTCATTAACGCTTTGCTTTGATTTCCTTTAGGTGGTCTGTTCTTTGCCAAACCCATGCGTTCCAAGGGATATGTGACCATGTTAGACCCCTTTCAGCAGATCTATGGAAAGCGCATGGGAGGGCTCCTGTTCATTCCCGCACTGATGGGGGAAATGTTCTGGGCTGCGGCCATTTTCTCTGCCTTAGGTAAGGACCAAAGAACGTCGTTCTGTGCGCATCTCTGGTCGAATGAGCATCAGATACACAGCTTTACTTTCTTCAGCCACAGGCCAGGCCACCCCCAACCTCCAGCACCTGGATTAATGCCACCACCCCTCTGCTTTTCTCCCATAAGACCGAATCTGATCACGTCCCTTTCCTGCTTAAAACCAGGCCTTTGAACCAGGCCAGGAAGGCTTCTTATGACTTTTCCTTTTCCCTTCCTCCAGAATGGCAGCTCTGACACTTTGCAAGCACACTGCCCTCTGCTTAGGACTCACGCCCCTCTTTCCTTTCTAGCCAACCGGGTAGTTTCTTCAGATCTGCTAGAGATGTCACTTCCTCAGGGCAGTCATCTTGAAGCTGCTGGATGCCTTTCCTATGGGCTTCCTGAGGCACCAGGAATTCTGTTTCCATTGGATTTATCACTTTGTATGATTATGTGCCTATTTATCTATTTCCCAGTTTCCAACCTCACAAAAGGAACATCAAGTTCCTGAAGGCGGGACCCGTTTCTTATTAACACTTACAGTCCTATCACAAACGAATGAATGAATGAATCACCTATAGCTGCATGTTCTTCAAAAGAGAAAAAGGAAAACAACAGTCCTTCCTATCTCAGTGTAATCCCATTACCTCTTAGACGGTTGGGCTGTAGACATATTCAGGGATTTGGAAAATGGACGTAGACTCTTTGGGGTCTAACATACTATCAAGATCCATCAGTGCTGAGGACAGCCTGTCTTTGGTCCTTGGATTCTCAGCTCACTGATACGACCTAGAAAATGAGAGATTTCAGTGGGAGACCTTCAGGTTCAGTCCATTCCCTGTTCATCAAGGAGAAATCTCCACCGTCCTACTGAGTGTTGAGTTCCCTCCTGAAGACCAGCAGAGCTGGACGTTCCTTGTCCTTCCCCAGTGAGCCGTGTGTATGTGTGACACCCAGAACACGCTGTGTTACTCTCCATCTCCTCTTACAAATGGAAACAATGAGCTTATGTCTACAGTCAAACTTTAAGTGGACAAAACAAAAGTCAGATAAGAGGAATTTCCTTCTCTGTTGCATATTAGACTACAAGCTAGTCTTCTGGTCTCAGCATTATCGTCAGATCTGGTCTCTGTGATATCAGATATTAGTTTACACCACTCTTCATTCCTGTCTCTCTAGACTCTTGTATAATCGTATCTTATTTTCCTGGTCTCCAACTGTAAAATGAAGGAATGACTTGGTGTAGAAAAGAAGAGAACTTGATAGTTTAAAAAAAGCTGTAATAACTCAGTGAAAAGGTTGCACTTTCCTGGCACTAAGTAATCATACTCCACAGCCACCACTGCCATATCCTAATGAAATTTTACATAAAAGCACAGCTCCCTTCCCACCTTGCTCTCATTAGCTAAGAAACAATGGTAGTTTATTTGCCACTGGTTTCAACACCAGAAAATGTTGGCTTTAAGAACAAACTGCCTGCTGAGATATCAAAAAAGGAGTGGGCTGAATATCTAACAGAATACAAAATGTTAACTCTCACTGAATAATGATCAATTTATATTACAGAGCCCTGAAGGGAGAATAGAATGAATAATCTATTATTTCTAAAGTATTCTGGAAACTTAATAGCTAAACTCAACTTTGCTGCAATTAGTTATTTTTGTAAATACATGTGTCTACATCTCTGTGTGCCTGTCAACACATATGTAAAACATATTAATGTCTCTCTACACACACACATATCAAACAACATTTATGAAAATATTACTGCTACTCTTGAAATATATGCTCTGGTAAAAAGAATGTGTGTGAATTTTAAATTAACACCTCTATTTTCTTCAAAAATAATAGTTGGACATAATTCAAAGTTAGTGTTTATTAGAAATGACTTGGAACAAGATCTTTTACCACCTTACTGTGAATATGTATGAATGAGCATAGTTCACCACTAAAGCTTAGGAGTATCTTAAACTATCTTCTTGGTATAAACAGACAACACCCTTACAGCTTCTTAAAGAAATGTGTATTTACACTTTTAACGGCTCAATTCAGGTAATTTTTATAACTTTATTTGCAGTATATTTAGTTTTACGGCTGCATGAGTTAATTAATATTTCACAACAGATCTGGAAGTATAACTTTGATTTTACTCACGACAAATGATGGGGTGATTTAGAAAATATTTACAGAAAAAAATTCATCCCAACCTTAACAGTGGGACGAAAGTAGGTGACTTCTTTAAAACCACTGAGTTACAGCCAAATGGCAGCATTTACTAGGACCCTAAATCTTTAGGCTCCCCGTCTAGCAATCTTTCTTCCATAACATACAGCCTCCCTACCTTTTGGATGTGTAGGATTAATAGAAGTTTCACAAAGGGGTGGGAAATTAAACAGTATTCAAAAGAGGTTGGGTAATAATCGGACTTTTCCTAATTCATGGGGTATGACTCTAAAATGTTGTTCTTAAAGTAGAGAACTAGACCAAAGATGAATGACAATTGCGACTAAAGTTTCAACGTGAAGTAAATCATCTCAGGAGGAAAAAAAAAAAAAAAAAAAAAACTTGTTAAATATCCACACAACAGTAATTCAGTCAGTTACAAAGTCACTTGTAAATAATTCACCCCTTTCCCTTGTCCTCCTCTCCC
>NW_006784423.1:635760-649441 GCF_000442215.2 Lipotes vexillifer | reverse complement strand
CTTTCCCTTGTCCTCCTCTCCCAATTCCTTACTAGGCATTTCCTTTCCTCAACTGGTTTTTATGCAAGAAAGTAATTCAATTTTGATACCAAAGCCAAAGCACTAAGAAAGAATTTCTTGAAAAATATTTTGCATTGTTATCTTAGATCAAAATATACTGCTCTTTAGATAATGGATTTCTCATCTCGGGTGGGCTGCCTCTGCTATTAGCGCGCCATTGAGAAGCGATAGTAGAATGCAAGACTGCAAGTAATGGTTCAAAGAAATCACAGATTTGTTGCATGTATGTTAACGTGGCAGGAATATCATTGCTGCGTTTAATAATACGAAATCTGAACTATACCGCTTTTGAAAAGAACAGGGAAAGGGTGTGTAGGGCAGCAAGTGAGCTCCGAACTGGCGGTCCAAGACCTGCAGCGGTCCAGCTGTCCACACCATAACATTCTATTGGAAATACAGACACCAACAAACACAGTAAACAAAGTCAGAAAGTCAGAAGAGCATAGACTGACTTCTAAGGCAGGGTTACAATTCTGATGATGAAAATTACTTTAAAACATGATGCTAAAATCTGCGGCTCTTCGGTGCACTGGCGTCCTAGAGACAAGACTGGAATTCTCCAGCAAACAAATATAGTAAAAGTCGTCTTTCACAAAGTTGAAAAAGTTGGAAGGAACAAGTTACCAATTTTATTATTTTCTCCTACGAGTTTATTTCAAACCTTGGTACCTTTTACCGTGTGTCATCTAATAAAAGCTGGCTGAGGTCAGAGTTAACGCAAAAGAGCAAATGAATGCTGATGGTAAAATGTGGAGACGGGTGGTTATGCTTATCATAAAGGCTTATTTTTCTCATGGATGTGAGTAGATATACTGCATATGCTCAACAAAGTCAGAGTTTCAGGTAGCTGGTGGCATTACTGCAGGATCTTATAGTAGTATTCAGTGTAGTATATGTCATGGATCTGTAATCAAATCGTGAATTTCAGGTGTCCCCACATAAATAAGTGAGCAAAGCCCTAACTTCAGAAAGAAAGAAGATTTTTAAACATATGTATATATATGTATATAAATGCAGATATGCATGTGCATATTCAGTTTACTGAGATGGAAGAATCTGAATGTGAGACTTCACCTGGGCCGTTCTCATCCAATCCCTCCAGGAGCCACTATCAGCGTGATCATTAGCGCCGATGTGCGCGTGTCCGTCATTGTCTCCGCCCTTATCGCCACGCTGTACACCCTGGTGGGCGGGCTCTACTCCGTGGCCTACACAGATGTCGTTCAGCTCTTCTGCATTTTTGTGGGACTGGTAAGTGGGGCCGTTCACAGACTTCCTTCCTTCCTCCCCTTCGTCCTTTCTTTTTCTCTCCCTTCTTTTCTTCCTTCTTTCCTTCCTTTCTCCTTTTGTGAAAGGTAATGTGGTATTTTATACTAACTCAGCAAAAATGAACAGAAATGCTATTTTCCCATCATGAGTAATACACAGTAAGTCGTATACTACTGGAAATTTTTCATTTCTCTGTGGATCAATTGGATGAAAAACCTCGAGTCACGTTGTGAGAGTTTGACAGAAAAGTGCCCTCAATTAAGTCTTAAGTAAGGCCTAGGGCTCCCTCTCCTTCATGCCTCCATTTGATGGAACCACACGTGGGATCTTCCTTGAATAACTTCCCTCAGAGTTAAAATTTAAACCTTGACACCAATCCGTATTTGTCTCTTAACCCTTCCTTATATTAGTTTTGGTTAGTCCATGAAACTGCTCATGGGACATAGAAATTATTTTCAATCGAATCTTCTCGGCCACTTTAAGGAATGGATATCTTCTTCTAATTCTAAGAAAACACAAAAAGTTTATATATATACATATGTCAAGTTCTCAAATTCAGCGTTTTCTTCCCAAAGGTCTCTGGTGGCTGCTCTGTGGTTAATGTGAAATGGCATCATTAGCACAGAAGTTAGGTGCTACTCTAACTCTCCTAAGTCAGTGTTTCACGGTGTCCCACAGAGAACATGCTTCCAGGTCCTTCCCTGAACAAGAGGAACACGGAGCTGTGCCATCTACGAGAAAAAACTAATAAACTAAATCTTGCATGTCCCAGACAGTCACACAGCCTAACGCTCTCCCGCGCTCTGGTTGCAGTGGATCAGCGTTCCCTTCGCGCTGTCACATTCTGCGGTGGCTGACATCGGGTTCACGGCCGTGCACACCAAGTACCAGAAGCCCTGGCTGGGGACCATTGAGCCCTTTGAAGTCTACACGTGGCTCGATAGCTTTCTGTTGTTGGTAAGTGATGCTCTTACCCGAGGAACGCACTCTCACTTGTCCTAAAGTCAAACGCACTTCCAAGATTTTAGTGTTTATATGTAACACTAAGACGCAAGCTCCTGTCCGTTTCTGGGTTGACTACTCCCTGCTGGAAGAAGCATGGGGGCACTGACAAGTGGCAAAGCGATCGCTTCCCTGGGGTTATGTGTGGCGTGTCCACACTTGTGCTGAACGCCACGCCCTACTGCCGGATACCTCCCCCAGCCTGAGAGCCACACCATCGAAAACTTCTATTTTGTATCTTGGATTAAGGCATTAAAATCCAGCTTCTTCTGAAATAAGTAACTCATTCAGTCTCTAATTAAATTTGTGGTGTCATAAGTCCTTAAGTACATGAGATACGTCGGGAAGGGAGGTGTCACCCAGGACAGATGCCAAGAAAGAAGGCTGGGAGGTCAGGCAGCTGGGAATGTGCAGAACCTGTGGGTGAAGGTGGTGGCCTTGAGGGGTGGGCATGGAAGACATCAAGGCAGATCACAGACTGAGGGGGAAGGAGTACCAGAGAGCCCCTCCCTCAGAGATCTTGTGATTTTGTGATTTTGCTAGAGGGGTTATGTATTTTTAAAAAAACAATGTATTTGATTTCAAAGTAAGCAACAGATTAATTGTTATCAAGTTAAGGGGAAATTGTTTATGTTTGTTCCCTTTTTAGAAGATTCACAATATTTTGTGATTTCATTTTGTGTCTGTGGCATTTTGTTAAATTTTAACACTGAAAGTAGATGTGTCTGCCCCCGTGAAGAACTTACTGGTAAGAAGACAGGAAAACATGTAAACTAATGTTTCCAGTGGCGGGGAGGAGGGCTTTTTCCCCAACGATTGTTAAGAAATGCATTTGGCTGAAATTTTTCGGGCATGGTTTACAATTATGAATCGAATGGAGAAGGCAATTAAATATTATATTTATGTGTAATTTTACCTTCATGGCTGGTGTATTTTATGGTTATATGGGAGAGATGATGAGACTTAGAGAAACTAGGCAATTTTTCGATTATCGGTCACACCATTGTCTGAGTGACAGACTGAAACAGAGAACCAAGACCCCAGAGTCCTCTCTCCTACACCACACTTTAGTCCTCGGATTTACTCATCTTCAAGATAAGGCATTATATCCAATGATTGCTACAATTTCTCCCATCTCAAAAAATTGTATGACTAAGTCATGCTCATCCTTCAAATTGTAAGATAAATTGAAATGAAATAATAGATGCGGAATGACTGACTGAATGAATAAACTGTAGATGCGACGAGCCTTGAAACGTTTCACCAATGGTCTCTGATCTTCCAGTTGCCATGGAAATGACCTGTCAAGTCCTGCTCATGGTACCCTAGAGGCATCTCCCCGTCCCACCCTAAACTTCCCCCGTCCCTATATCAGCACTAGATCAAGCTCCTGGATCACCTGGCCCTATTGTGACAGCCCCTCACTGGGTCTCCCCTCTGGCAGCCCACCCACATCCCACTCCTCCAAGCCCATTTCTACCTTTCCATCAGAGCTCCTGTTTGTCAGTGGAGGCCAGATTTTACCTGACTTACAAACCTGGATGACCTAAATGTCCATAGACACAGGGATGTAAATTATGATATATCAATTCACATAGTCATTGAAATTATTGCCGAAATATTCATCGACATGGAAGATGTCAATGATATACTGATTTACAGGTTGCAAAACAAAAAGGAAAAGTTTGGGAAGCATATAGATTTGAGGCATGGGATTATGAATTTTAGAATTTCTTCTTTTGCCTTTGTTTTGTTTTGTTTGTTTGTTTTGCTTTTGAGCTTGTATGGCTTTTATGAGAAGGAAATTGTTCTGGAGCCAGTATGTGACTGGCACAGATGTGACAATAATAAACAAGACCAATATCCCAGAACTCGGAGCCAGTTTGAGAGACAGACAAAGAAGCAACTTCAATACATTGTGATGTGGGAAGTTCCCTCCTCAGTTCACTCACTCACGTGATAAATATTTACTACGCCAGTGAGAGGATTCTCCAGCCTCCTCTCTCACCACCCACACACAACCTGACCTCTACCCATACCAAACACATGGTGGTCTAATGGCTGCCTCTTGGTTTTTTTCTTTTTCTTTTTCATATTGGGTTCTTTCCCAAGAACTCTCTCCTCCCTCTCCATGTCCACCTAGTGACACCCTCTTGATACTTAAGGGGACTCAGATGCTGTTTCTGTATGGTTACCACGGTTACCATGCCTCTGTCTTCCTCCCACCTTTCCCCTCCCTCTGTTACCCCCAGATGACTGACTGTTTCTCATTATTGTTCCCATATGTACCTCTTGATAGCATCAACAAATTACATGCAAGTTCAGTGTCTCCAAACTTTTTTATTGTATATCCTCAATAAGAATGTTAAGCACGCCCCCAAGGTAGGGATAGGAATTATAAACTGCTTATATGTACTGTACTAGCACATTGTGTAAATCATTTAATAAAACAACAATATAACATTTAGGTATGAGGTAGAAATGAATATAAAGAGAAATTCTAGTATCTTCTTGATGCTCTATATTGTCTTGAGCCTCTGCACACCCCAGTCTAGAAAACACCATAACGCATTGACCCTCCCAGCAGACAGTGGTCTCAAGAGCAGGAACCATTTCTCACTCATCTTTGGGCTCTGACAGCCATTACGCTGCCTGGCACATGATTGGAATCCAGAAATATTCACTGGGTGTTTTGAATCAAATGAAACTTCATGGTTTCAGAATCTTAATTTTTTGAGATAATTCTGTGGTTGTTAAAACTTCCAGATAAGAACAAATTGAAGGTTTCTGGGTAGCTGTATATAATATGCAGCTTAAAGTAGGTAAATTAAGCAAAAGAAGATATTGTGCTACATAATTATGAGAGAAAAGAACTTGAGAAATTCTGCACAACTGAACCTATGACGATGACTTAGTGACAGCAGTGTAGGCAAGTGGCATGTAGGACCATTTTCTACCCTTCAGAGCCATACATGTGACTATTCTGAATGTGACTGTTAAAAAAATATATCTCATTTTAAAAATACCTAATAGATGCTATTTGCCTCCAATTCATTTTGAGTCCCCGTGGTTCCCACGCAGATGCTGGGTGGAATTCCATGGCAAGCCTACTTCCAGAGGGTCCTGTCTTCATCCTCAGCCACCTACGCTCAAGTGCTGTCCTTCCTGGCAGCTTTTGGGTGCATGGTGATGGCTCTGCCAGCCATACTCATTGGAGCCATTGGTGCATCAACAGGTAAATCTCCTGCAGCTTCACTAATTGACTCACTCAGGCTTCATCCAAGTCACCAGTTACCACTCAGCTGCCCTCCCTCCCCCACTTTCCCTCTTACCCCCACACAGTTAATGGTTTCTCATCTGTTCATATATCTACCTTTGTAATATGTCAACAAATTGTCTTATATTTCAGACACCATTGTAACATTGAAGATGAGAAATATATATTAAATATATATTTAATTATATATGTATATATATTTCACACCACCATATTCTGTTCAGGTCTTGTGCATAAGACTAACTGTAATGCATTAGAAGCTAGAATATATGAGACAATTTCACTGGACCAGTACATGGACTTCCCACCTAATTAAACTAACATGCCCTGTTAGACTAATTAGATTTCCCACTGATTAGACTAGTTTATAGGTTCTGATTTTATTTTGAAAGCTACCTAGTAAATAGGATGACCCCAGATGGATGGATGGATGGATGGATGGATGGCTCTTTGGTTGTTGTGTTTGTTGTTTCTATCCACAGACTGGAGCCAGACCGGATACGGGCCTCTCGACCCCAAGGACAACCAACAGTCGGATATGATCTTGCCGATCGTCCTGAAGTACCTCTGCCCTGTGTACATTTCTTACTTTGGTCTTGGAGCCGTTTCTGCTGCTGTCATGTCATCAGCAGATTCTTCCATCTTGTCAGCAAGTTCGATGTTTGCTCGCAACATCTACCAGCTTTCCTTCAGACAAAATGTAAGAACAGTTTTTTCTCGTTTTTTTTGCGGCAGTAAGGACAGTTTTTTCAACATAACGTTATTGCTCTTGTTCTCATCCTTGCACTTACTGTGTAGGTGTTTCTCTATACTTATTAATAGTCTGCATGGAAATCTGACCCTACTTTGATTCAGCGCTTTATTTATGCTGTACATGAGGTTTTTAATGCATGTTGTCATTCACGCTAATACTGAGGGGCACTAATCAATTACAGGTAGTTCCCAAGAGGTACAGTCATATTGCAATAATTTAAACGTCTTCTCTTTCTAATGAACGAGCGATGAAACCTAAAATAACTTAGAAAAACTTTGAGTTTAACTAAGTACGATAAGAAATTCAGGAACCCTGGCAGAGGCAGAAGATAATGAGTAATTATTTCCTGGGTGTTGGTCTCACACCTGTCTGCTCTTCACTTGAACCCCAAGTCCTCCTTTGTCAGAAAACAGCCTCTCAGTTTGATTTTCCTCGTTGAAGGCCGGGGCGCAGAGCAGCGTGATCGTGCTCACGGAGGGGCCCAGAGCCCCGCCCCCCCACTTCCTTGACTCCGCCTTGCCTCTCTCTCTAGGTTTTCTAGGTCATAGTTAACAAAATGGTCCCACTTGTTTTTTAAGGCGGTTACCCTCCAGGAAGAGAGGAAGACAGATAGGTCACAACCTCTCACTGCCACATGAAAAACTATTCCTTAACGTGGAAAGTAAAGACATCCTCCCTTGCGTTATCATTCCCCTACAGGGACCCAGCGCGCATCTCACGTCTCCCTCTGCCATTCAGCGAGTGGGCTCTGCTTACTGCAGACGGGTCACTGAAGCCTCTCGCAAGGTCGCCCAGGGAGGCTGCCTAGACGGCTCGCTTCACGTGCTGTGGTTTCGGCTGGTTTTACCCATAGACGGAGCCTTCTGAACCAGGGGGATTCTTTAGAGCGGCTTTAAAACACAGGAAGGCATCTCATTCTCCCCCCAGAGGAGCCAGCACGTCCTGAGAAAAACTGACTCGATGTCGATTTGTTGCAGGCTTCCGACAAGGAGCTCGTCTGGGTCATGCGCATCACGGTGTTCGTGTTCGGAGCTTCCGCAATGACCATGGCCTTGCTGACGAAGACGGTGTACGGGCTCTGGTACCTCAGCTCCGACCTCGTGTACATCATCATCTTCCCGCAGCTGCTCTGCGTGCTATTCATCAAGGGGACCAACACGTATGGGGCCGTGGCAGGTTACATTTCTGGCCTTTTCCTGAGAGTAACCGGCGGGGAGCCGTACCTGAACCTGCAGCCCTTGATCTTTTACCCTGGTTATTACATTGATAAAAGTGGCATATATAACCAGAGATTCCCATTTAAGACCCTTGCCATGGTGACCTCATTCTTATCCAACATTTGCATCTCTTATTTAGCCAAATACCTATTTGAAAGTGGAACCTTGCCACCAAAATTAGATGTATTTGATGCTGTCGTTGCAAGGCACAGTGAAGAAAACATGGATAGGACAATTCTGGTCAGAAATGAAAATATTAAGCTAGATGAGCTTGCACCTGTGAAGCCTCGGCAGAGCATAACTCTCAGCTCGACTTTCACCAACCAGGAGGCCCTCCTCAACGTGGATTCCAGCCCAGAGGGGTCTGGGACTGAAGACAATTTACAATAAACACATCCTCACTGCTTTCCTAGACGGAGCTCTATAGCAGGCTAGCCCCGGAAGCGTGGTTTGCGGCATACAAAATATATTTTAGAAATAACGTTCAGGAGGACAAAACTCCATATAATAGTGTAATTGCACATCCGAGACAAACCAGGAGGAAGCACCCCTGGAGCAGCTTCTCTCTCTCTCTCCCTCGTGGACACATCTCATCCTCATTTGATTTCGACTCTCAGTAGTTTTGTTAAGTATTCAAACGTGAATAAAGCCCCACTCAAAGAATGGAGAGCCAAAAAGAGTGTTCACCTTTATTATGGAAAATGGAAGTAGATGTGAGAAAGCCAAGGAGACTGGGGAGCCTTGATCGCGACCTTGTTTGCGAATGCCCTGTCGTCTAGTTTAACTGTCACACTGAAGTTGTGAGAATAAATCCCCATCGCTCCAGTGAGTGGCGCAGCGAATTAATCAGCTGATTCCCCGATGTGATGAATAATTCCTTCCTTCATGTTCTCACTATAACATTCGCTGAGTGGTACGTATTACTCTGACTGCAGGCAAAGCAGACACACACACAAATATTGTGTAGTGGCATTTCTTGACATGCAAGATGATAGGAAAGTAGATTCCATCCCGACAGAGGATCCCTGGCTCCTCTGGGTGTGTCTAAAACTACCATACAACTACCATATGCATTGGGGAAAGTACCTACGGTGAGAAAGGCATGATTATTAGGCGACCTTACAGCAATAAATCAAGAAGGCCATTAAGTAGAAAGTGACAGGAACAACAGTGAACTTTTACGTTCATCTGAAGTTTAGAAAATTTCGCTTCATGAGAAAAGAAGTAATCTGTTGACCTGTTATGTGTTCGTATTGTAAGTGAAATTGAGCCATTTGTAAGGTGAGATAGCTACACACTATCTCAAGCTTAGTGAGAGGCAAACCACACCTCCTGATAGTAGTAAGATTAGAAAAACGAAACCACTCGATTTTGAATGTTAGTTAATGAGGATGATTTAGTGTCAAGAGAGCTACTCTGTGGCCCTTTTTTGCAAAAACCGGTCTTAGGTACTGGACGGATCACCACTGCGAATCGTGTACCGTGAATTTTAAAATGCAGAAGAAAAAGGAGAAAGTGAAATTAAGTCCTAAATGGAAGGAGGACTTAAATTTAACATTTGCTTTTTTCTACACAACTTTCATGAGGTTGGTCATTAAATATTATTTTACTCCTTTTCTGGAGTTAAGAAAATATGTGTATATTTACATGTAATGGTTTGTATCCATTTTTGAATTTTAAATGCTTTCCCATCAGTCACATTATAGAAATAACTGGAGCTGCACCTACAAAAGCAGAGTGAGGTGATCAGCAGAAAAATTATCTAAGCATCTGATCCAGTTAAAGAAAGGCAGCCTGAATTATTCAAACTAAAGCACTTTTTCCAAAACATATTTCTTTTTTTTGTGATTCATAGACAAAGTGAAAATTCAGTGTTCGACATTAAGTATAAAAGTTATGTTTGGGAAGCTAGAATTCCTTTTTTTATTGCAATTGTCCAAAAGTATCAAATAATACTCTCCTTTGTTGTTAAACATGAATTAAATTTACAGGGTAATTTTTAAAATGTGAAATTAAATAATTTTATATGTTGTCATTCCCATATTTTTAATGCTTTATCCAAGCTTGATGGTAAATGTGACATTGCATTCAGAATCTTTATAAAACATCGTCTGTAACCTAAATGAACAGGGAATTTTTTTGTACCCATCTCTTTGCTCAGAATGGAGTGCCTGGAAAGGAGCACAATTTTGGAACCAGTAAGTGGGAGTCCCAAGTTTCTCGGACATGGGTTGAGAGAAGAAACAGGGGCAGGAAACACATTTTTTTAAAACTACAAAGGTGGAAATTTTTGACAGGTGAAGGTAGTTAATTGATGGGGACTGCAGCTCCTGGCAAGTGTGATACGTCATATGTGCCTCTTTCCAGCACTCTACCTGAATAATTATTTTCACCCACTCCATCATCATAAATTTTTGTTTCAACCCCTTTAGGCACATGCTTCCATAGAAACACGTCACCCATGTTGTAGCAGAGTGAAACGGAAGTATGGTCTCTACCGATATTATATTTTACAATTTTGTTGGGCAACAGTTGTCCAAATGACCATATTTAAATCCAGTGAAAAAGAATTCATACTAATAGTGAAAATTTCTTCCCTTCCATTCATTTTGTAATAGTAGAAAGACAAAGGGGGAAAAGCATTTACCTTGTCCAAGATACTAAAAACTAGAAAACAAATAATTTAAGCTAATAAGTAATGTTCTGTGTTTATTTAACTTTCTTTCCTGCTCTCAAACTAGATATACAAAAACAAACAAACAAACAAAAAAACTAGGTTAGGGTAAAATACACCAGTAAATGGCTAAATATTAGCAAGATGATTCTTTTAAAAGGAAACAAAAAAGTTGAGGATCAAAATGAATGAAACAACAGTCGTAGGGTCTTTACTTAGGATCATTTACAAACAAATCCCCCAGTTTCTAAGGAAGGAACAGAATTGTGAAACACGGTAGACAACGCTTTATGCTCATCATTTGCTCTGTCTCGACATCATGGGTAATGCACACGGCTTTGTAGTCTTTTGTCTTTCCTCAGTGGGCCTAATTTTCAAAAACCCGTTCTCAATGAAAATAAAACAGCAACATCTCTGGGTGTATTAATCTTTGGAGGCAATACCTGTGGATAAAGCGTTGGAAGAAAACACTTTTTTTTTTTTTTTTTTTTTTTTTTTTTTTTTTTTTTTTTTTTTTTTTTTTTTTTTTTTTTTGGCGGTCCGCGGGCCTCTCACTGCTGTGGCCTCTCCCGTTGCGGAGCACAGGCTCCGGACGCGCAGGCTCAGCGGCCACGGCTCACGGGCCCCGCCGCTCCGCGGCACGTGGGATCTTCCCGGACCGGGGCGCGAACCCGTGTCCCCTGCATCGGCAGGCGGACTCCCAACCACTGCGCCACCAGGGAAGCCCCTAAAACACATATTTTATTTTCATACTTTTACAATAAGTGTAACATGTTTCTTGTGTCATGTTAGTGTTTCTTTTCACACATGCTTTTCAAAATATCCAGCTTGTAGCCGGACTGAAGTGTTAGGAACAAACTTTCAAACACTCCATGTTAACATCCAATTTCACTGCTACTCTTATAAGTAGTGAAGTTGATGTGACTATCAAATGACTGTAAGCTTGAAATAAGTGAATCTAATGTAATGGCTGTTAGCTTGTTTTATTTGGAAATAATGAAGAGTAGCACCTGTATTTTAAACATAAATGTGACTTTTTCTTTTTAGTCTTTAAGAAAGTTTACGCTGGTATAATGTATAATTTATCGTAAGTTTGCTACTGAACAGACAGATACATATAATAGTTCTAAACATATATTTTTGTCTGTCAAAGTATTATATAAATTGTGCTTAAAATAAGTAGATTTGCAACTGTCTGTGTAAATGTTTTAAATGTAACAGTACTGTATTAAATTGTGCTGGTGCAATTCAGGACATTATTGTCTAGGTTTGGCTTTTTGGGGCCCTCTCTTATAAGGAGTATAAATGGTGCTGCAAGACAGTAATGCACCGGAACTGAACTAAACCATCTCATTACCGGAACATATGAAAATGCTAAATGGAAACGCTGCACCTCACATACATCCTGGGGCAATATATGATATCATAGCTCCAAAAAATGTGAATTACTTTGCTTGGAAAAGAAGTTCTATCACTGTACCCAGGTCTCTCTTTAAATCAAAGAAATCAACAGACATTATATCTATACCGTTAATATCAAGAAGATCTGCCTTTTAAAAACCATAGTAACTGGTAATTGTTGATTTAGGATGTGCAGCCAATCGTTAGGCAATGAACTGGTTCTTTCTGTGCTCCAAGTACGTACATCCTATCTCTTATCTAACGCCCTCAGGAGGCTCCAAAGGTATAATTATATAAACTCTCAGAACCTTTGCCCCTTACACCTTAGTCATCGGCATTTGTGCCTACGGATTTATACACAGGGAGTAGGGGCCTCGAGTCACCGAAAGAATGAATGAAGAAAAGAAAAATCGTTTTGGCGGGAAACTTAACCAACTGAGATAACATCAGTTTGGTCTGCCATGCGGATACATTTCCGGAGAGCATGTATATTTGCTTTATCACAAATCTGTACTATAGGGGAAATTATTAAGAGCTAGAAAAGAGAATTTAGAATATGATACTGGAGGCTGTATCTGCCGTCTTCATTTTGACCACTGTATTAAGAGAGTTTAATTTGACCGTCAGCATTCTAGACAGATATTGTGAGAGAAATCCAGGGGGCTACAGGGTGATGAAAAATGATTATTTCTTCCTTTTTTATACAATCGTCTAAAGAAAAACTCCAAAAGAGTGAAAACAGTCATCTCACATTACTCATATTCCCTAAAGTCAAAGCGTGTATATGGAAAGTTTATGTTGATTTTTAGCTGGAAAACTATGGTTGCCTGTTTAAAGAAAGCACTGCATTATGTATTTTGAAGCCAAAATACTGTGTTGGTTTAGTAATTTTTGATCTAGAAGCAGTTAAAAGCTAGTTAGGACTAAAGGCCTAATGATAGAGTAGTGGGTTGTAATGAAAGGAGTAATTGGAAATATCCCCTTAATAGTGCTGTGAATGCAGCTGAAGTGAGCCACAGCACAGGAATCAAACTCCCGGCTTCTGGCCTGAAATGGATGTAGCTGGGAGAATTACTGAAATCTCTCGGGCTCTGTTTTGTCCTTTTCAGGCTTCTGATTCAGATCATCTTTAAGGTCTCTTAAATCTCTAAATTTTGATGACATCCTAATTTGGAAACCCGGGTAGGGACCATAACCAGCATAACTTGGGGTCAGCAGACAGGAGGGAGACCAAAGAGTAGGACACACGTGGCTTTGATAGCAGCTCTGCCTTAGACTGAGGGTCTCAACAGCTGTGCGATCAGGCTGAGTCTCTGAAGCTCTGGGGCCTCAGTTTCCCAAATGAGGTTCACAGTTACCTGTCATTAGGCTGAAATTACAGGACACATAAGAGACTACATGGTAGAACACACCTTAAAAATGCAAAGATATAGAACCATAAACAGAGCTCTCCAGCTGAGAAAATTGTGACAAAGCATATCTAGCTACTTGGGAAACCATTCTGACTTTGAATCTTGTCATATTCAACTAGTTCTAAGCATGGATTCTAAGTTAGGGATGAAGAAAGGGGAGTCATGTTTTAAAGTATATTGAGCTAGAGATCATATTTGCTCTATTGGGCTTTTCAAGGACCTAATTTAACAGAATTTTAGCGCTGCTCTGAATGCACCAAATTGTGGTCGCGTATGAATATGGCTGAACTAGGAGTGGCGAAGTCTATGGAAAGCTGACCTCTATTCATACTGGGACTTTCAGGCAATACCACCTCCCAAGAGTACTTTGTACTGAGAATAAGGAGTAGAAAGTCTGCGGGAGGCGTGCAGGTTTGGAAAAGTCATTTTAAAATTCTTTAATTTTAGTTGCTCTATTTCCGATCATTCCATTAAAAAGCATCATGATTCAAACAATTCTTTAGAAGGTAATAAAAATTATAGATTGAAAAAGCAAATTTTGATCTTCAAATACCACCCAAAGCTGAACTTC
Organism: Lipotes vexillifer; assembly: GCF_000442215.2. Classification (NCBI taxonomy): domain Eukaryota; kingdom Metazoa; phylum Chordata; class Mammalia; order Artiodactyla; family Lipotidae; genus Lipotes; species Lipotes vexillifer. The sequence goes on along the minus strand of NW_006784423.1, from coordinate 635,804 downwards.
AAAGGCCATAAATGTATACGCCTGGGTGTGAGTGTGGGAAAGAG
>NW_006784423.1:630307-635579 GCF_000442215.2 Lipotes vexillifer | reverse complement strand
AAAGAGTGTGATGGAAACCAATACAAATTAACATGGAATTTAAAGACATCAAGGTCAAGAAAGTATTGCAAACCATATACTCTATATAGGTTAAAATGTCCCAGGCCTAGATGGCCAAGGGCATAAAATATAAGCTATGACTTAAGTGCAGGGAACAATCTGGGTTGAATCCATCCATGCAAGGCAATCACAGTCCCACCACCTTTGTTTGTGTTCTCGGAGCTTGAAGAGATACAATGGACGCTGCAGCCTCTATTTTCTGCGAATCAACAGTAAGTTGAAATTTAGCCTTCGGAAAAAATCTGACCTACATAGGCTTTCATTTTACAACAACTTTGTTTTCATATACTTTAGTTTTTAGAGTAAAATTTCTATTAAATGATGCTGCGTTTGGTAAGTATTTCCCACATTTCATTTTGCAGAAAGAACTAGAGATTTTAAAACATAGTATAAAATAAGAACATCTACGTGTGTGTCTGCTTCACGCACGTTTGATTCAGTCTTCTATTCCTTTTACACCTAGTATCTACAAAACAATTCTGAGATCACGCTTATTTAGAAAGATGACTTAAAAAAAAACTTTAAAATTCACTTTAGTTTACTCTATCTTCTAATTTACGAAAAAAATCAGAGACTTTTAAACAATGATGTCTGAAGTAAAAGCAAGTTTTCAACATTCGTTGAAAACGAATTAGGGCTTGTACCTTCTAGCCTTTACCACCTCCTGAACCAAGGAGTTAGGAGACGCAGCCCTTCACTCCTGGTTCTCTCCTGTTTGATCTTCAATGAGCTAACTGACCTGTCTTGGGCCCAGGTCACCTTCTATAAATGATGATCTTTAGGGCATCTCTCTGGCATGGAACTTAACAACTACATGAGTCTACAGCTCCCCTCCATGTCAGTCCAGACGTACTTTGTTACTCATCCTAGAACTACTCAAATTATTTGCTTTCCAATATCTCAAATTCAGTGTTTTCTGTGAACTGAAGAATTATGGAAATGGAAGAGTACCTTGTTGGATCTGTTCTGTATCTTGATTTGGGTGAAGGGAACTTAGAATGGCTGGCAGAGAAGGGGAACAATGAGCATTAGCTGTGACCCTGAAACCACGTGCGGTGGTGGGGCTGTAGTTGGTGCCGTCTGCTTTCCTCTTCCAAGTTTCCCCCAGGAAAAGAGATCCACTGGATCCTGAAAGACTCACTTAAAACGTCTGGACCCCTCAGTAATGCTTGCCTACCCCCTCCTTCCAAGTGGTCCTTCAGAGCGCACTGAAAGATACCAGTGAAGGATCCTCACCAACTCCTGAGTCCGCCTACTCAAACGTTAGAAATTCCCTACTGTTCAACAAACATTCATCTTGTTGGGCAAAAGCTGCATTTCCCTTAAGCTTGATCTCTGTAACAAACTGCAAAGTTAAGGTTCCTTTCCCACAGTTTTGATTGAAAACAAAACCGTAATTAGAAAAGATACATGCACCCCAACGTTCATAGCAGCACTATTTACAATAGCCAAGACATGGAAGCGACCTAAATGTCCATCAACAGATGAATGGATAAAGAAGAGGTGGTACATTATACAATGGAATCTTACTCAGCCCTAAAAAGAATGAAATAACGCCATTTGCAGCAACATGGATGGACCTAGAGATTATTATACTTAGTGAAGTAAGTCAGACAGAGAAAGACAAATACCACATGATATCACTTATATGTGGAATCTAAAGGAAAATGATACAAATGAACTTATTTACAAAACAGAAATAGACTCACAGACTTAGAAAACAAACTTAGGGTTACCAAAGGAAAAAGGCGGAGAAATATAGTTAGGATTTTAGGATTAGCAGATACACACTACTAAATATAAAATAGGTAAATAACAAGGACCCAATGTCTAGCACAGGAAACTATATTCAATACCTTGTAATAACCTATAATGGAAAATGATCTGAAAAATTATATATAGATATAGGTAAAGATATATAACTGAATCACTTTGCTGTATACCTGAAACTAACACAACACTGTAAATCAACCATATTTCAATTAAAAAGTAAATAAAAGAAAAAATAAAATAATTATCATGAGAAAAAAAAGACTACATGGTCAATTACCATTTGACAAATAGAAGTTGCAAGTTTCTTTTTAATTCCGTCAGCCACTTTGATTGTGACTAGTCTTAATTTTTAGTCCTCTATCAATTTTCTACTATATTAAAATGCCACTCTTTTGTTAAATGTAATTTGCTATAAGAATCATACACAAAAGCCTTTACTACTGTAATCTCAGCTAGAAACCATAGAAATATATAACTATAAATATATGAATACTTCAATATGTACAATTAACCTGCTGTATTTTCTTATTTTCTAAGTAATGCAAAAAGATAAAGCTATAAGGATAAAGCTATCAAGATAAAACCTATAGTTATTTGTAAGTCTTAGACTATCATCTTTTTGACGGTAAACGAAAACGTGGATGGCAACAATATGTTTTCTTCCACAAGGGTAATTTACTGAAAAATTGAAACATTCATCTAAAAGGAGAGAATATTCGGGATTTAGCTGCTTCTGTGGCCAGTTTTGCCATTATGATGATACTGGATGGTTTTTTTTGGTTTTTCGGTGTTTTTTTTTTTTTTGCGGAACGCGGGCCTCTCACTGCTGTGGCCTCTCCCGTTGCGGAGCACAGGCTCCGGACGCGCAGGCTCAGCGGCCACGGCTCACGGGCCCAGCCGCTCCGCGGCACGTGGGATCCTCCCGGACCGGGGCACGAACCCGCGTCCCCTGCATCAGCAGGTGGACTCTCAACCACTGCGGCCACCAGGGAAGCCCTGGATGTATTTTTTGACACTTGACTCATTTCAAAAAATGTGAAGCAATATTTCTGCTGAAACTCATATGCTTATGGCTTCGTGAGGTTCTCACAACAATATACCCACTGTGACCGCTAGAAATCTACCACAGCACTAAGCAGTGACACTGGAGGACAAGCGATATTACCCAAAAATCCCCAAAGAGCCCCAAACGCTAACTCGAGTTGGTAAGGTTAATGTCTCTACTTCTAAGCACTTCACCGAACTGCACTGCTTTACAATTTCTTGAATTTGCTTTTCTTCTGCTCGCCCTGACGTCAGCCAGTCCCAGGAAGAAGAGCCTGCCTGAATAGATGCCGGAGCAGCAGCCTCCATCCCCAAGACTTCACCCAGCAGACCTGCTGTGTAGGCAGAAACAGAGGACACACTGAGCACAGCCAGAAGCTTGGCTGATCAGGGGCTGCTTGACTGTTAACATTCTGAGCACAGAAGCCAGAGAGACAGAGAGCTGTCCCTGGGGGGCCTTTGAAAGAGCCAACCCTTCATAAGTTCATCACCTGCCTGGGGACAGACACTTAAATGGCAGCGCGTCACATGGACTTATTTGTCCTCCTCTGTAACTTCCCAGGATGGAGGCCAAAACCCCTGGGTGAGAGCTGCCCACAGGAGGGCAGTGGAGCAGGACGGAGAGAAACTAGGGCTGCATTAGCCCAGAGCAGCATCTTAGCTCCAGGGAGCCCAGAGCAGAGAAGCCAAGCTGCTCGGGGAAGGAGCCCCCTGCTTCACTGGGATACATTTTGAACCCTGCTCTTCCAGAGCAGCAGAACAAGGACTCTCTTCAAAAGGGGGTTTCTTCTGCAGGGTGTGTTCTTTAAAGACAGTCTACAGACACACACTCTCCAGAGGAAAGCTTTCGGTGAGCATGAATACCTATGCTGTGCAAACTGCCTCGAGTCGCTTTCACAATCTGCAGGTGCAGACGATCACCTTTCAGCCTATATTAATTATCTTTGATACCTGCTGATCCCAAATGTAATAGGCAGACTGAGAGGACAGGTATTTGGCTGAGTTGCTGTTGTTGTTTTCATTTTCCACGCTCCAGATTATGAAACTAGTATAAAAAACAGAAGCGGTACTATGACATCTAAGTGTTAGCATCAGGCTGTGGGGATGGGTTTCTCTGGGAGCTACCTGTAAAAATAAGCCTATTTTGCTTATGAGAAAAGATTATGTACATCTCCAGATATAATACGGAGGTTTATTTTGGAGATGTGATTTTAGTTCATTTAAGTTTGCACAGTGTTTGCCCTCTCCAAGCAGAAGAATGGTTCCCAGACAGATGGCAGGAAAGCCTGGCGTTTGGAAAAACAACTGGGCTGTGCACTGTTTCGATGTAAACGCCAAGGCTAAAAAGTCGTGCCAAAGTTCTGGGCTGTTAAACATCCGCAACCTGGCTCTGGAAGCGCGAGGCCTGAGGTAGAGCATCAGAGGAAGGCTGGGAGTCCCTGGGCTAAGTCCTCAGGGAGTGAGGGAGCTGCAGAGAGTTCTGTCCGTTATTGATTATCCAACAAGCGGAGGGATGATGAGAGGAAGGTTTTGGCTTCAAAGAAAAAGTGTGGAAGAGGGAGAACAAGGTTTTCAAAGAAGCCGGGCTCTGCGGGTTCACAGCAAAGTTCCAATCTAGAAAACCACAAAGAAAGTCTTAAAGGAGAACCAGGGACCAAAAGTTAAACAGAGGAAGCATTTTCGGAAGGTGCAAAGGTTTCAGTGGATTACGATGGAAAATAAAAGGACTTTAAGATGCCTAGAAACTAACAGAAGAATCCTGGCTGAGGAAGCATGAAGTCCTAGGGGACGGAGAATTTCCCTTAAGGGGGAATTCTCATAATTTCCCCTCTGTTACTCCTCTGGTGAAAAGGTTTTCATAGGTTATACTGTCTCTGCTAAAGGGATCAGGAACTTCTGCATCCACTCCTGGCCCAAGTGTTAAAGGTACAAGCGATACCCCTTAATCTGCTCCTGCCGGGGGCCAAGTGGTGCTGGAGGTGAGCTCAGGGGACAAGAAAAGTGGGCTTCACTTAACTGTCCCTTCCTCCAGGGAGTCTCTTTCCACTGGCAAGCTCGGAGGTTTAGGGTTTTACTTCATGCAGCAAGATAATAATCCACTGACCACAATAGCCAATAGTAGCTAGTATTTATTCCTTGTAAAAAATAACAAAAACACCAATTTAAAAAATAACTACTATTTATTAAGCCATCACTCTATGCCAGATTCTGGGCTACACCCTTCACACATTTTTAACTTATTAAGTACTCCCCTGACATCCCTGTTAGAGATGAGAATCTGAGGGCCAGAGAGGTTAAAGAAAAGCCCCAGGACCGCACCGCCAAACCTAAGGATGATGTTTCAGGAAGCGCAACGTGGTGCTGTCCCGCAGGGTGGACGGCGGCGGGGGCGGGG
>NW_006784423.1:629973-630260 GCF_000442215.2 Lipotes vexillifer | reverse complement strand
GGCGGGGGGAGGGGCGAGGTTGCTGGGTACCTGCTCAGCGGGGGGTCGGGGGGGAGGGAGTCCAGCTCTCTCCTCGCCTCCGCCTCCGCTCTGAAGCCCCAGAGGCTCGCACAGCCCTGGCTCTGTTTCTCAGACTCTCTGCCCTGGATCTGTTAGAATCTCATAAAAAGCCCCAACACGCCATGCGAACGCCTCTCGCTGGGGTCACCAGCAGCCTCCTTTCCACCAAATCTGATCATACTGAAATCCCGTCTTTGCCTTCCTGGGGACGTCGCCTCCTCAGGGGC
>NW_006784423.1:616425-629963 GCF_000442215.2 Lipotes vexillifer | reverse complement strand
CCCCCCCCCCGCCCCAGTTCCCGCGGCCCCTCCCCCTTCGCGCCCCCTGACTGCACCATTTCCTGGCTCTCTTGCTGGTTTCGCGTCCATCCTACGCCCCGTGCTGTGGGGCCTCCTTTGAAAGCCCCTCCCCCGCCCAGAGCTTCCTAAACACCGGATTCTGCCTCTGCTCTTTTTCCTTGTAAGTGTCCTCACTAGGTCACTGCATCCACCTTTTTGGTTTTAACAACCACCTACACCACAATATTCCTCAAATCCTGATCTTTGATCCAGATTTCTCAGTTCTGTTCCTACTGAAAACTTCCACAGACATCCCAGACACTTCCTGTTCAAAGCAGAGCTCGTTCAGTTACTTCCCCCTGGATAGGCTTTCCTAATGCGTGGCAGCCACACGCACCCAAGCCCCCAGTCAGAGCCTTGGGTCACCACTCACCGTGCAGTCACCAAGCCCCTTCGGTCTTTCTGCCCTGGGTTCCTCCCCTATCCCTGCTTCTCCATCCCCGCCACTGACTTACTTCCACTTCACATCCACGCACCTGGGACATTCTCTCCAGCCTCAGCTTTCTCAGATCTATACCCTGGGCTCTAACCAGAGACAGCTTTCAGAAATTCGGGTCTGATTATGTCACTCACTCATCAGATCAAACTGTCCAGAAGCTCCAAATCTTGAGAATAAGTACCCTTCAGGACCTGTAATATAATTTAATCCTCAACGTTCCCTAATGATTTTTGCTGAATTGTGCTGCGCGTTCATAATAAGAGCACCAAGGGCTGGTCCAGGCACGAAACTGGCCCTGATGGGGAAACGCGTGTAGAGGCCTGCTTGGAGAGTTACTGCCCTGGCGAGTATACCAGGCACTGCTCGCCAAGAGCATCCCTGTCAACAGACCAGGACAGACACAAGCGTCAACCCAGAACTCTGTACCCTATGAAAATATTCATCATGAACGTATGCCAAATAAAGGTATTCTCAATAAAATAACACTAAAAGGAACGTTGTCAGTCACTCACACGCACCAAAACTAATGGTAAAAGAAGCTCTTTAGGCAAAATGGAAATGATATCAGAGGAATCTAATACTTTAGGAACAAGGGAAGAGCAAAAGAAATGGCATATATCTGGCTAAACATAACAAAAGGAGATGAGTTTTCACCTAAGTTCTGTAAAATATGTATGTCAGTTGAAAGCAGAAGCTACACGACTGTCCGGTAGAATTTTCGATGTGTGTGGATACAATAAATGTGTAAATTATAAGGGAGGAGGAATGGACGCATATGGGTGCAAGTTTTCTGCTTTTGCACTTGCAGCAGTAAATAGTAGTTCTAAGTAGACTGTTAAAAGTTAAGTTGCGGGCTTCCCTGGTGGCCAGTGGTTGAGAGTCCGCCTGCCGATGCAGGGGACGCAGGTTCTTTCCCCCGTGCGGGAAGATCTCACATACCGCGAAGCGGCTGGGCCCGTGAGCCGTGGCCGCTGAGCCTGCACGTCCGGAGCCTGTGCTCCGCAACGGGAGAGGCCACAGCAGTGAGAGGCCCGCGTACCGCAAAAAAAAAAAAAAAAAAAAAAAAAAATTTAAGTTGCTTATTGTAATCCCTCGCTCAACCACTAAACATATTGTTCAAAAAGATACAAATGGCCAATAGATAAATTCAAATGGAATACTAAGTAATATTCAAATAATAGAAAAGATACCATGACAAAGAAGATAGAAGAAAGAAAAACAAAGGGATCAACAAGATAAATAATGAAATTGTAGAACTGTATCCAACCATGCTCACAATTACATTAAGTGTAAATGTTCTAAAAACATCAATCATACTGTATTTAAAAAACCAAGGAAACATGCAACCATATGCCAGAAACACCGTCAGAAATCCACTTGGAATGTCATTGATATAGATATGTTGAAATAGAAGAAAAACTAAAAAAAAAAAATGCAATGAAAATACTAATTAAAAAAAAAAACTAGAATAGCAACATTAAAGCAAAAAAACACAGACTTCAGAGCTAGGAAGAGTGCTAGGGAAAACAAGAGACACTCCATAATGTTAAAAGGGTCAATTCACTAAGAAAATAAATCTACGTTACCTGCCATACTAACAGACTGAAAAGAAAAAGCATACGATCGTCTCAATAGATGCAGAAAAAAATTGAGAAAATTAAATATTCTTTCACAATAAAAATTCCCCAGCAGACCAGGAATAGAAGGAAACTGCTTTAATCTGATAAAGAAAATCTACAAAAATCCTACAGCTTAAAACATACTTAATGCTTTTCCCCTAAGTTCAGGAAAGAAGCAAGACTGTGCACTTCTGTCACTTCTATTCAACATAGTTATTTCTGGAGAAGGAAGGAAGGAAGGAAGGGAGGGAGGGAGGGTGAGAGGGAGAGAGAAAAAAGAAAGAGAGAGGAAAGAAAGAAAGAAAGGAAGGAAGAAAGAAAGAAAGAAAAGAAGGAAGGAAGGAAGAAGAAGGAAGAAAGGAAGGAAGGAAGGAAGGAAGGAAGGAAGGAAGGAAGGAAGGAAGAAAGGAAGGAAGGAAGGAAGAAAGGAAGGAAGGAAGGAAGGAAGGAAGAAAGGAAGGAAGGAAGGAAGAAAACGGAAAGAAAAGAAGAAAGGACATATACAGAATGAAAAAAAAAGAAATACAACTGTTCATATTCACAGAAACATAAGTGTTTATGTAGAAATTCTCAAGGAATCTACAAAAATCTCCAAGAATAAATGAATTTAGCATGGCTGCAGGATACAAAGCCAACATACAATACTTAACCATATTTCTATACACTTGAACAATTATAAATTGAGCAACAGTAAACTGAGTAAAACAGTACCATTTACAATAACGCCAAAAGGAAATACTTAGGAATAAATAAAACAATATATGTACAAGATTTACATGCTAAAAACTATGAAATACTGATAACAGAAATCAAAGAAGACCTAAATAATTGGGGAGATACGCTGTGTTCGTGGGTTAGAAAAATTATGATAATACAGATGATATATCGATTCTCCCCAAAGTCATACACAGGTTAGCTCAGATGCAATCAAAATCCAAGCAGCGTTTTTTTAAATATACATAAGCTGACTCTAAACTGATATGGAAAAGAAAAGGAAATAATAGAATAGCCAAAAGAACCTTTTCAAAGAAGAATAAAGTTGGAGGACTTACACCACCAGCAATCAACACGTGATATGGGCGGAGCCACATCTGGGAGTGGGATGCGCCTGGACTGGAAGAGTCCCCCAAGCAGGCAGCTGGAGCTCTACACTCACTCGCTCGCTCGCTCGCTCACATTCAGTTGCGCTCTCTCCCAGTTTCTTCCAGCCCTGTGCTCCCGCACTCCCACCTGGCTCACGTGCTTTGCGCAGGCTCCCTCTTCCGGGCAGGCCTCTGAGGTCCACACCATGCCCCGCCCAATTCCCTCACAACCCTCCCCCTCCCCCCACCCCTTTCCCATTCTAGTACCAGAGTGTGGTATTAGCAAAAACATAGACACGGAATAGAGTCCAAAGATAGATTCGTGGTAAGATGATCAACTGTTTTCTGACAAATGTGAAAAGGCAATTTCATGGAGAAAGATAATTTTTTTAGGAAATGAACAATGGTGGACGGATGGACGATGAAGAAATATAAGAGAATTTGGGGAAATGATGGCAATTTTCTTATCCTTATTGCGGTGCAAGTCACATGGTTCTATGCATGTATTAAAACTCATGTAACTGTACACCAAGAGGAAGTAAATTTTCCTGTACCGAATGAAAGCATTTGCACTTTGTCTGTGAAACAGTCACTGCAAAATGGAAAAGGATCCAGAAGCTACTGAACCCCAGCTCTGCTTCTTCAGCTCGGTGAGTGTGAGCATCTTGATAGCTCTACCCTCACGTTTTTAATCTCAGTAGTAGTAACATTAATACCTTTCCCAAAATGTTGGGGTGAGTGTCACACATGAGGTAATGTGCATAAAGTATTTTGTGTAGTAAAAAAGCATTATATAAGTACTGAATATAATTATGATGAAACATGCATCAGAAAAAATTTTTTCAAGAATCTGGAATTATTTATTTAAAGGGTATATTAATTAAAATCCAAGCAGGAAAGATGCAACACACTCAAACTGGGTAATTTTAGGAGAGCATAGGTAAGCGAATATTTAAAGGTTGTGGGTAGGGTGCAGGGAAACCCTGAGGAACAGCCAAGTCCCTGGGGGTAGCTAGCAACGCTGACAGGGGTTTCTCGAGGTAATGTTGATTCTGTCATACTTACATTTGAAATCTAAAAGTCACTACTAGTACCAGGGGGACAGAGGGGGGGAATAAAGTTAATTAACAGGAAACAAAGCTCTGGGAGCCCCAATTCTATAGCTGCTCTTGAAGCATCAGCTGGCGTAGAGCTCCATATTCTCACACCCAATCTTTGCTCCCTGTCTCTTCCTGCGCTGTAGCTGTGTGGGACTGTTTGCCCAGCAGGATGCATCAAAGCTTTATTCTTTTGGTATTTGAATCCTTGCAGGTCTGATTTTTGGGTAGGCCGCAGGTTTTCACAGACCAGCACTTTCCGACGAGACAGTAATAAGAGGCTCCCCAGTAAAGCTCTGACCCAGGCACGGTCCTCCTCGTGTAAACTGCGTAAGAGAAACCTAAATTTCCTTCAGTAACTGAGATCGACCCCGCAGTTGTCACGGCGACACCTCTTCTCTCTCTGCTGGCTCAACAGCCGAAGGAGCCAAAACGGCCAGGAGATGGTCTCAGCTTCCAGCTCAAGGAAAGGACAGTCATATTCCTGGGTGGACGGATTCCTCCCTAGGGATCAGATCCTACATACACATACACAAGTCCAAGGCGGGGGAAGGAATCGAACATTCTTCCAGTGGGCTAACAGCTAGGATAGTGAGAGGGGCCATTCCCACCTCTGGGTCCGTGGTGGATAACACCATGTATTTTCCACTCGTACAGAGCATTCACCACACGGGTAGGTGTGCAAACTCACCCCCAACTCTCCCATAACTGAACCTGCTGTGGGCCATGCAGGATCTACCAGGCCAGGTGCTTCTGGGGTGTGGGACCCCGTAGTCAGCTAGGGCTGCCATAACAAATGCTGTAGGACAGATCCGGAGGCTGGAAGTTCAAGGCCCAGGGGCTAGTGGACTGGGCTTCCGGGGAGGGCTCTCTCCCCGGTTTGCACACTGCCCGCTTCTCTCTGTGGCCTCGCACGGCAGAGACCAGAGAGGCAGAAAACCAGCTCTCTCCTCCTTGCAAGGGCGCTGATCCCATCAGGAGACCTCCTCCCTCGTGACCTGCTCACCTCTCGAAGGCCACACCTCCCAGCACCACCGCGCTGGCCATTATAGTCTCAACATATGAGTCTGGGGACCTTGGTAAGAACCAGAGAACCACGGTTGAGACCCACTGTCACACGTCCGTTGCTGCCCACTGCGTCCCCTGTAGTATGGCGATGAATAGAGATGCTTACACGTCAGGGAGTCAAATCCACAACTGAAACGTGAGTCCATCCACAAAGGGCAGTGGATTGGGGTCTAATACGTCCAGGAACCCTGAGCCCAGGGGCTCACCCCATCCCTTTTCTCTTGCACGCCCTCCTGAGCTCCAGCATCAGACTACTTTTTTTCACTTTTTACATCTTTTTTTGATAAACACAACCAGGAATCATTATTATTTTCATAATATGACGGATGAGAATAAAAGGTTATCTTTGATTTATGACATTTGATTTTATCTTGATTTTTTAAATTTAATTTTATCTTGAACTTGAATACTGAGATATTCTCTTTTGATGGCCATATACTTGACGTGTATTTCTACCTGTCACATCCCGCCTGTCGGCCTCTCACTGTGATGACCCTTGGGAAGATGTGAAGTTCTGAGTCGCCAGTTCTGTGAAGTTTAGTGATGGCTGAAAACCTAAACCCCTGTAAAAATCAACACAGAAACAGCAGCCAGTAAATGAAATGTAGTTTCTCATTACCTGTGTCTAGTCCTCTCAGTTTATTTTCGAGAACAAAGCTGCCCGCTAAATCACAGCGAGCTGGAATTCGACTGGCATTCCATTACACAGGGCCTCCCCCCGGAAACCAGGCCGAAGGCACAATAATAAAACAGAGCCAACTGTACAGGAATGAGAGAGCAGGGAGTATGAGGCCATCACCGCTGCTGCCTGGTTGTATTTCCTGTTTTATTTGTATGGAAACTATTCACACCATAGAAAACATTCATGAGGCAACTTCCCTTCTGTTGCTTCAACAGAAGACCAGATAAAATTCAAACTCACAAATTAGGTCATTACCTTCCTGATGGAGCATCATCACTGAGGAAATGAATATCAAGGTCTTTAACGATTTGTAAGAAATGCAAAAAAAAGGAAAAGTAGACAAAAGGAGTGTTTTGATTGCGATAAACCTGTGATTAACCTTTCAGGACAGGGAACCAACAGCTTGTGCTAAAAAAAGGGGCTCCAGATAGAAACCACACTTCTCACCCAGCAGGATGCTTTCCATTAAAATAAAATGTTCAATATTTCTGCACACATTAGCTTTACTAATTGAGACTAATCTAATGGAGAAACACAGATATTTGCAGGCTTTTACCGGCTGATTAGCAGCATGTGTCTGTAAACAGGTGGCACAGTGGTCGGCCCACCTGGAGACATACATCAGACCTTGATGAACAGTGTTTGCTCTCATTTGCGTTAATGGCCTCTGACATCAGTGTTTCACACTCCACTGCCGGCCTTCTCAGTGGGTATGGATGCCAGCTGCCCTCGGGATGGCTTGCCATTTGCATTAAGTATTCATCACAGAGATAAATAGTCAGGGCCTGACACAAGGACACATTGTGGATTTGGAGAAATCCCAGCAAGTCCCTGGGGGTAGAGTGGAAAGGAATGTAAGGCTTTTGCTTTCAGGAGATTCAGCCCGTCTTTGCAAAGCCCTTGGGGTCCTCATTTCAGCTGGCGCAAGTGCAGACATCTGTTTCCATCAAGTTGTGAAACGTACCCTGTCTACCTACACAGACGTTCGGCGTCTATTCATGTATTCCACAAACACTGTTCAGTTTCTACACATATCAGGCACAGCTCAAGAACGTGCCTCCGCGTAGTTTCTAATGCCAGTGGGAAGGACCGATGATAAACAAATTGCTCCATCTCGACCTAACGTCAGGGAGGACATCCCTGTCCCTTCACGGGAAGTGGGTGTCTTAAACAGGCTCAAACCAAAGTACAGTGGAGAGTCCCCCTCACAGCCGAGCTCCGTGTGGGTTTACAGAAGAGGGGGGCAAACACGGAATTCCAGACCAGACCTGAAAGTAAAAAGAAAGGGAAACAGAATAGGAAAAAGGAGAAAGAACAATTAAAATGAAAAGAGGGAACATGAACATGAGAAGCAAAGAGAGAAAAATAAGTGAAAGGAGGGGAAGTGACCCCTGTAAATGGGGCAGGAACACAGTACCCATGACTGGGGCCCAAGATGACTCTGTTCACCAAGACCTTCGTGAGGTGGACGACCTGCACACACACACGCACACACACGCACGCGCACACACGTGCACGCGCACGCTCACACACACGCACGCACGCGCACACACGCAATGATGAATATGAAGTGGACCTTTCACGTCACACAATGAATGTGCTTTTTCCTGCCTTGAGGTACCGTTGTGCAAACACCCCTTGTACGGAAAAGTGTGTGTGTGTGACACCAGATTTGATGCCTGCTAGCAGCCTGGGAACCGTATCAACAGATCTGCTTATGTATACAGGGCAGAGAGACTCCCATCGTGTTTAGAATCTTTAGAATCATTTAGAATCTCTCCAGAGATGATGATCTGCAGCTCTGTAATTTTCTTGTGTTTAACATGAATGAGTAACCTTACTTGTGCTGCGAATGGAAGGAGTCAAGTCAGGGTGAATGAAAGCCATCTAGGCAAAACTCAAGTAATAAATCTGTGTCAGAGGTCTCTGTCAGCCTTGAGGAGAAAGAGGACATTCATTCACTCAAAATTGCAACAGATATTAACTCTGGGCCGCCCTTATGTCAGGACCAGGGTTCAGCTCTTGGGACAGGAGAGCTGAACAAGACTGGCCAGGTCTCTGCCGCACGAGCCCCAACCCTCTGTGCTGTTACCCTCCCCGACCTCTTAGCAAGAATCCAGCCACAGGAAGAGGGGGCGTGGCCCGCGAGGGTCAGTTTGAATCGGGCTTAACCTTGAAGACGCAAGTGGTGAGGCCCCTACGTCTTCTCTTTCGCCCCGTCCTCCTTTTTATTCCGGAAGGACGGATGCGGGGGCTGAAGCTCCAACCTGGGGGCCGCGCCAAGCACTGGGGGGAAGAGGTCGGCCCCGCTCTCGGCCGCTCTCCCTTCCTTTCCTCTGGTGCGGACTCTCCGCTCCCTGGCATGGTCATCAGGGAGGTGTGGTGACGGCATCTCGATGGGGAGACCCAGGGATGCCTGGATCCTGCTGCGACCTGACTGCCCCTCCCTCCCTGCCCTGCACGCACCTGTGCAGGTGCAGAGAAGAAGCCAGGCCGTGCACATCTCAGCTTCCAATCCCAGGCACTCAGGGGCCCTTCGTAATCTCCACATTTTTCACAGACTCACACGTGATCGCAGCAGTGGCATTTTCAACATCTGTTGATTGAAAAGAAACCTTAATGGTGAAAAATGTTGAGATGTATTCAATAATTCTTTTTAAAATGTTTAAATTATTAAGCACAGCAATCTCTGCACATTTAGAAATCGCTCCGCCTATGGGAAGAAAAGCTGTGTGTTCGGTCTCCAGGTTGTGCAAGGTGCACACTTCGGGGGCAGACGCCCGGCTTCACATCGTCCACGGCCCCAGGGTTTCCACCCCCAGGTCTCCAGCTCACCGGGTCGACGTGGTTAGACTGGACTAATCTCCCACTGGTACCGGAGACTCCTGCTTTATCCCCAGATGCTCGGCATCATGAAGACACCTCAGTGCTCTCCCCTCCTTTGCAAACAAAGGAAGACTGCGGCTTTGCAAGAGGCTCGTGGGGCCAGTTGAGGGTCCACGTCCCTGGTGAGGACATCCCGGAGAGAACAGGACAGCCACTTCCACCCTCAGAGCAGAGCCGAGAGACAGTGTGCTCTGGGCGGGGCACATGGGTGCTTCTTTAATGTTGATTTGGTCAGAATTGCTTTGGAATAACTGACCCCCCACCAAGGGGAGAAAAACAATTTGATCATCTTTCAAGTGAACTGTGTTTTCTTTCCTTTGATTACCCAAACAATGACCTGTTAAGTGTGTGTGGGAGGGAGCCTTTCTTCTCCCCAAGGAAGTGCAAAACCTCCATTCATAAAATAGAAACCATATTTTCACATTTCCCCTTTATCCTTAAGGGAAAGAAGGAAGGAAGGGGAAGTCTTATCTATTCCTTTGGTGAGGCATTTCCTTATCCCTTGCGGGAAACTGTTGTACACATCAATTTATACTCTGAGCAACTCTGCGAGTCAAAAGAATCATGATTTGTCAAAGACAAATCTTCTAACGCAATACATTTTAAAGATAGGAAAAGCTTCCGAAGATATTATACATCCACTTCTAAGAAAGGGATACAGATTAAACCTTCAATCTTTCTTCTGAAGCTCGTGAATAAAATCCACTTGATGAGTAAGTTCTATGAGTATGACTTGCCCAGAGTCTAAATATACTGCTGTTTATTCATTTTGTTTTCTTGCCAAGGAAGCATTCTTCTCAACAGAGCAATAAATCTAGTTAATGGCAGGAATGATCCTACGCCAAGTTCAGGTAATAATGGCATTGAACAATATGCACCTTAATTCTCTCCTGACTTGAAAGAAATACATCCAGATGATATTTACTGAGCATCAGCTGTGCACCAGGTTTCAACAGCCGTGGAAATAGGAAGGTAAATAAAACATAATCCCTGTAGGTTTAGGAAAAGCACAGCCTGCCAGGGAAGCACACAGGAGAGGGACCAGGCCAGTCTTGGGGCACTGAGGAAGGCTTCTGGGGCAGGGACATCTCAGCTGAGACCTAAAGGAAGAGAAGTTGTGGAGAAGCTAAGCCAGTGCCCCCCAAAACAAGGACCACCCCCCCCCATGCCAATCGCTGTAGTTATCACGGTGAGAAAAGTACAAAACAGAGAGTAGGCATTAAGGAGTTTTTCTAGCAATCTGAATTACCCTGACATCCAAGCATGAGATCAGTAGGCTTATATTTTATGGCTTTTTGTTTGTTCTTTTCTAATAGTTCTTTTCATTGTATTTTACAAAAAGTATTAGTCTGCAATGCCTTGGAAGTTTGGTCCTTCCAGCTTCCAGTTGAGAAGTGTTTCTCCCTCAAACAATTTCGTTGGCTCAACACGACTTAGAAAAATGTCCACAACCCTGCAGTTGTTTCCTTTCCCTGCACGTGAACAAAGCTTTCAACTTGTTTCCCGTGGCAACCTGCGCGAAAGATGACCGTGGCTTGCACTACCCAAAAGCACGCTCATCATTTTGATTTCTGACCCCTTCGCCCCCAATAACACTTGCTAGGATAATTCTCAGTCCCCAGATTTTGGAAAACTTTCATGAGGGTTCTTTTCTTTCCCCTTTCTGCTCATTTCAAACTAAATCAGGGAAGGTGATGACTGCAGTAAAGCTCGGCCATGGTGACTGGAGCTCCCTGAAATCGGCTGCCTCTGGGAGTTCACGCCGCAGCTGGTTTTCTTCGTACTCCATCCTCCAACTGGAGCTCCAGGTGGCAGGGAGGTTACCAGCTGACGCAGCAAACACACAGCGTGTACTCTGATTGTAAAACTTTCTAAAATGCAAACATCTCCTGCAAGTGCCCAGACGGGAAGCTTTTTTTGTTTTGTTTTTTTCAAATGTATCCCAGTCATCTGAGAAGCAAACTCCCCATGAGTTTGCCTGTGGTGATAAAAGGGTTTGAGTCTGTTGCATGAGGGGAAGACCATATGCACAGCTTCTCTGAAAGAGGCAACGAATAGAGTTACATTTCAGGGAATTTCAAAGAATGTTCCTGTGGGAAAAGGTATTAGGGATCGTCTAAGATAACCTGAGTTATTTTATAAAACTAATTTGAAAATAAATCTTCCCTTCTGCTCCCTTCCTAAACATACTATGAAATCACCATATTCAGCCTGGAATCCATAGTTTTATCGCCAATTCTTTATTGTCGGGATTACATTGCCAGTACGAGAGGGGTGCCAGGAGAAAAATTAGCACTGGGAGATGGCAACATTTTGACCTACTGCGGAAGTAGATGGGTGCCACCAACTCCATTTAATAAGATGACTTTCTTCCAGGTCAGTTTTGACCTTATTAACTTGCTCTGTCTCACCCTTGATGTCATACATCACACTCACTGCTTCAGCCAGTTTATGGGATTTCTTTCTGCTTCTGAATACCTCATTTAAAAGATATTCAAATCTAGGACTACCGCCTTCATATCTCAGATAAAAAGTTAGCTAATTCAAATAAATTAGCATTAATTTTGCTTTATTTTCCAGATTTTTGCTTTTAATATTTTCCTTTTTACTTTGGCTTCAAAAATCTGTTATACTTGGGTTCCTTAGTTGTATTGACTAAAACATTAAATGCACAACCTAAAAGTTGAGAGTTACGCTTTATTCAGCGGGAATGTTTAGGACTTCAAGCCCGGGAAGCAACATCTCAAGTAACCCTTAGAGAACTGCTCCGAGGAAGTGAGGGGCGGACCCAGGTTACATAGAAGTTTTGCAACAAAGGGCTGGTAGTCTGAACGTCAAAAGATTATTGTTAATTAAAGAAAACCAGGTATCTCAAGTTAAGGAATGTAGCGCATTTCTATGTATGGGAAGATGCAAGAGTCTGGGCTCACTGAAATCATTCCTTTGATGTGCACCTAAGCCATCTGGGGCCAGTGTCGTGTGCTTTCACATCCTGAGTTCCCTCAGGGTTCTCCCATCTTGAGTTTCCCCAGGGCTCACCTTAGGGAGTGGCTGCAGTGTGATGGCTGCTAGGTGGCAGGTATTCTTTCCTTTCCTGAGTTCCCTCAGAGCTCACCAGCTCACCAGCAGAGATGGCTGCGATCTCCAATGACTGTGACGTCCTTTGTTTACTGATATGGCAGGAAATATTCCATTTCTCAGTTGATTTGATCATTAGCTGATTAGAATAATTATCTTTCATGTCTGAAATATAACAAATTGTTAATGGTAAAAGACACATTTTTCAGGTCATTTATTGCAATATCTTCATTCTAAGTTGGAGCTGGAAGGTTTAGAGGACGCAGCGAAAGCTGACTGACCCGGCTTCCCCGGGACCACGACCTCCCTCCCCCTTGTTTCCCCCCTCCAAGATTCAAACATGCTGCTCCCCAAGCACTGGGTTCCTTTCCTAAAAAACAATAGTTAATGTCGACTGAAAAACAATGCACAAGGTGCGAGTTGTGAGTTAAGTTTTATTTGCGGCAAAATGAGGACTGTAGCCCGGGAGACAGATAGCTCTGAGGAACAGCTCCAAAGAGGCAGAGGGAAGGTCAGGGTATGTGTGATTTTGTGAAGGGGGCATTCTGCTGTCTCTTGAAAGTTGCTGCTAGTAACAAGGAACAGACGTCACCACGAAGGATCTTAGTACTTTCTAGATAGGAGGAGATACAAGAATTGGGCTCATAAAATTGTCTCCTGAAAATATTTAACTATCTGAGGACTTGTTCTGCCAGTTTTTCCCAGAGCACAGAGGACCTCGTTCCTGATCTCCACCCTGAACTCCTTTCAGGGGGTGTTGAAGGTCAGCTGCTGAAGCGGCTCCTGATTTAATCCTTGTAGAGGCAGATGGCAAGTGCCAATTTGTAGGTGACATTAATAACAGGATTGAGACAAATCAGTGAATGTCGTGGGAAAATGAACTTACTTTCATTAATATTTGGTGATTCATGAAATTAATTATTATTGTAGAGTGTCCTGTGGTTCACAACGTCCATTCATGCCTGTTATTTCATTTATCTTCAGAATAATTGTATGAGCCTGTTTTATAATCCATGTGTATGCTCCAGTTTTGTCCAGAAACCAAACACAGAATTTCCCCTTCATGACGCAGATTCTGAGCGTGTGTCTTCCACGTGACCTGCTTCCGCGGAGGATTAAAGCCAGAGTGGCTCCACCTTTGCTCTCTGTCACCTGCGACACAGCAGGTCAGTTCTGGGGTTACCTGGGGCTCCAGTTATGTATCTGGTGGTCTGGACACAAGGATAGAAGCGTTCTGATCGTTTGCTGCCAGCCCATTTTCAAATTGCTAAACATCATTTCCTTTCGAAAATTTCACCTGCTTATGGTGTTAAATAATACTATTCGTGGGCTTCCCTGGTGGCGCGGTGGCTGGGAGTCCGCCTGCCGATGCAGGGCACGCGGGTTCCTGCCCCGGTCCGGGAAGATCCCACATGCCGCGGAGCGGCTGGGCCCGTGAGCCGTGGCCGCTGAGCCTGCGCGTCCGGAGCCTGTGCTCTGCAATGGGAGAGGCCGCAACAGTGAGAGGCCTGCGTACCGCCAAAAAAA
>NW_006784423.1:608357-616184 GCF_000442215.2 Lipotes vexillifer | reverse complement strand
AAAAAAAAAAAAAAAAAAAACTAATAATAATAATACTATTCGTTCTGAAGCAGCAGTGGGAGAGGGCAGTGGATCTCCACCGGACGCACAGCAGAACCACTTGGATGGGAGGCATTTTGTTAAAATGACAGTGTGTCCAGGCCCCACTCCAAGCCAAATAAATCAAAATTGCTGAGGGTGGAGCCTGCTGCTGGTCACCTTTCTAAAGGCTCCTTCCACCCTGGTATTTCCAACGTGCAGGCAGGTTGAGAACCACTGTGCAGTGGAAAGCTCTCCCACTTTGGGTTCAAAACACCTGGATTTGAAATCTGTGCCTGCTCTAACCTGTGCTATGATTTGGGGTAATTTAATCATTTCTCCAAACCTCAATTTTCTTGTCCCTAAAAACTGGAAGCGTAGTTTGTGAAGGAGCCCAGCACAATAATGGGCAGATAGCAAGTTTTCAATAAATAATAGATTCCCTCTCCTGTCCTGTCAGAGTCACGATATTAGAAACATGATTCCTTATGTCACGTAATCAAAACCATACATATCTGCTTATGTTTTCCAAATAACAAGCTGTGGAGTTTCCTAGAAGAGAAGACGGGTACTTTTTGCACATATTACATTCATATATGATGGGCTACTAGAAACGTGCCCTCAAACAACCAAGTTAGAGTATGATTTGCCCAATGAACGACAGCTGACCTAGTGCTTAAGCACTAATGCTTAAGAGCTTTTGAAGCTGCCTTTATCAATGGCATATTTAAATTCAAGGCTAAGTAGCATTTTGGACAAGTTCCAAAAATGTACAGTAAGTCCTCACTTGGTGAGAACACATCACAAAGCACGTAAGCCTTAGTAACCAGACTGAAACTAAAAAGAGCTTCTGGGCCAAAGTCAAATTTTGAATTATACTCTGACCAACTACCAAGAAGCCCTTATGTGTCTAACTGGAGAGACCACAGAATGTTTTGACATCCACCATCTCATTCTTATTTTGTTATTTGATATTTATAAGCTACAGCATGAGGGCAAGTTAAATGTCCCAGAAGAGGGAATACACTCAGAAAGTAGAAATACAGGATAGTGATGAAATATACTTATTCTCAGTCCGTGGTTAGGAAGTAGGTGATGGTTGTATCCAGGAATGACTACAGTGACTAAACAGATCGATAACACAGTTGCGATGCATGAAAAACGTCTCACCTGCTTGATAAGACACGGTGACTCCAAGGCCATGGAATACACAGCGACCTGTCTCACTCCAGCTGGTGTTTCCTGATGGACGTAACGCTGGTTATTGCATGTTAAACCGCATTCCTTAAAGTTTCTAGAACTTGGACTTTACACTGACTCAGGCTGGCTGTTTTCCCCACCTCGTCCAAGTGCATGAGCCTTTGATGTTGTGATAATTCAGATCACTCAGCTAGTGCCGTGGACTGAATGTTTCTGCCCCCAGAATCCATATGCTGAAGCCCTCGTCCACGACGTGATGGTCTTTGGGTAAAGGGTGATTAGGCCATGATGACGAGGCCCTCACGCTGGGATTAGTGCCTTTATAAGAAAAGACTCCCAAGAGCTTGCTCTCTCTCTGTCTCTGCCGTGTGGGCACCCAGGGAGAGGGTGTCCACTTACGCGCCAAGGAGAGTGGCCACAGAATGAAACCTACCTTGCCACACCGTGATCCTGGACCTCCCAGCCTCCAGAACCGCAATAACTTTCTGTTATTTAAGCCACCCTGTCTATGGTACTTTGTTGTGGTCGCCAGAGCAGACCGGTACAGAAGGGCGAGTAGTGACAGGGAAGCAAACAGACTGGAGGGGACCCAGGGGGCTATATGTGACCAGTTCCCCTGCCCTAGCTGATGCCACTCAGTGGAATTAATAGAGGTAATTACTTGTGCTTGGATGCACTGCTCCCCGTCCTAAATTACAAACATAACTTTAATTAACATTGGTCATATATTACTTGTGATTACTCCTATCTAGAAGAGACTGTCATAAATGCAGGCAGCCAGGAGTGGGGAAGGCTTTTGCTAATAGTACTGTGTGTTTCAGAGAGTTAACAATTAATCATCCACCCCTGTTGGTTACGAAAGAGCCAGCCATCTATCTAAGGTGGGACGACAATTACATACCTTAATAATCAGAACTTAATAATAAAATGCATAACTTTACAACACAGGAAGTCCAAGAGGCTACCTTTCTTTCTTCCTTCCTTCCTTCCTTCCTTTCTTTCTATATTGAAGAATAGTTGATTTATAATATTACGTTAGTTTCAGGTGCATAACACAGTGATTCAATATTTTTATATTTATACTCCAATTAAAGTCATTATAAAATAACGGCTGTATTTCCCTGTGCCATACAATATATCCTTGTTGCTTATATATTTTATACATAGTAGTTTGTACCCCTTAATCCTCCACCCCTATGTTGTGTCTCCCCCCCTTCTCTCTCCCCACCTGGTAACCACTAGTCTATTCTCTATGTCTGTGAGTCTGTTTCAGTTTTGTTTTATTTATTTGTTTGTTTTATTTTTTAGACTCCACATATAAGTGGTAACACAGTATTGTCTTTCTCCGTCTGGCTTATTTCACTAAGCATAATACCCTCCAGATCCATCCATGTTATTGCAAATGGCAATTTTTCACTCTTTTTTATGATTAATATTCTTAAGTTTTCAGCCTCAAGACGTTTTCTCTGCAATACTTTTCCTGCAAGAGTAAGGAGAACCTTCTGTAATACTTGTTCTGAACTTCTGCAGTCCTTTTCTTTAGCACCTTTATTTGTGTGTATATATATACATATATATATATATAAAATTTCTTCTTTGTTCAGTCATCTGTTGACGGACACTTATGTTGCTGCCATATCTTGGATATTGTGAATAATGCTGCTATGAACACTGGGGTGTGTGTATCTTTTCAAATTAGTGTTCTCATATTTTCTGGATATATACTCAGGAGTGGAATTGCTGGATCATATGGTAGTTCTATTTTTAGTTTTTTGAGGAATATCCATACTGTTTTACACAATGACTTCACCAACTTATATTCCCACCAACAGTGTACTAGGGTTCACTTTTCTCTACATCCTCACCAACATTTGGTATTTGTGGTCTTTTTGACAATAACCATTCTGACAGGTGTGAGGTGTTGGTCATCCGTATTTCTTCTTTGGAAAAGAAGTCTATTCAGGTCTTCTGCCCATTTTCAATCAGATTTTTTCAATATTGTCTGAGACGTATTTTGGATATTAAGCCCTTATCAGTTGTATCATTTGCAAATATGATACCTATGTGAAGCCATCCAGTCCTGGACTTTTGTTTGCTGAGAATTTTTTGATTACTAATTCAGTTTCACTACTAATGAGTAATCTGCTTAGATTACCTATTTCTTCCAGATTCAGTCTTGGAAGATTGTTAGTTTCTAGAAATTTATCCATTTGTTCCAGGTTGTTTAATTTGTTGACATATAACTGTTCATAGTATTCTCTTATGATTTTTTATATCTCTGTGATATCAGTTATAATTTCTCCTCTTTAATTTCTTATTTGATTCATTTGAGTCTTCTCTCTTTTTTTCTTAATGAGCATGACTAAAGCCTTATCGGTTTTACCATTTAATAAAAAAAACAGCTCAGGTTCATTGACCTTTTCTAATTTTTCTTTTTTGGGGGGTCTCTATTTTATTTTTTCTGTAATCTTTATTATTTCCTTCCTTCTGCTGACTTTGGGCTTTGTTTGTTCTTCTGTTTATAATTCCTTTAGATGGTATGTTAGGTTGTTTATTTGAGATTTGTCTTGTTTCCAGAGGAAGGACTGTATCACTATAAACTTTCATCTTAGAACCGCTTTTGCTGCATTCCATAGGTTTTGGGAAGTTGTATTTCCATTTTCATTTGTCTCGAGGTATTTTCTGATTTGCTCTTTGATTTCTTCACTGACCCACTGGTTTTTTTAAAAGCATGTTGTTTAGTCTCCACATGTTTGTATTTTCCCACTTTTCTTCCTGTAACTGATTTCTAGTTTCATACAATTGTGGTCAGAAAAAAAAATGCTCGATATAATTTCTAGCCTCTTAAATTTGTTGAGACTTGTTTTGTGGCCTGGCATGTCATCTATCCTGGAGAACACTCCATGTGGTCTTGAAAAGAATGTGTATTCTGCTGTTTGGGAGTGCAATGTCCTGTAGATATCTATTAATTCCAACTGATCTAATGCACCATTTAAGGCCACTGTTTCTTTATTGATTTTCTGTCTGGATGATCTATCCATTGACGGAAGTGGGGTGTTAAAGTCCCCTACTGTTATCATATTATCGTTCATTTCTCCCTATATATCTGCTTTATATATTTAGGTATTCCTATATTGGGTACATATATGTTAATTACTGTTATATCCTCTTCTCGTATTGATCCCTTTATCATTATACCATGTCCCCTTTGTCTTTTGTTACAGACTTTGCTTTAAAGCCTACTTTGTCTGTTTTGAATAATGCTACCCCAATTTTTTTTCACTTCAGTTTGCATAAGATATCTTTTTCCATCCCCTCATTTTCAGTCTGTGTGTGTCTTTAGCTCTGAAGTGAGTCTCTTGTAGGCATCATGTAGATGGGTCTTGTTTTGGTTTGGTTTTTTAATCTAATCAACCACCTTATGTCTTTTGATTGAAGCATTTAGTCCATTGATATTTAAAGTGATTATTGGTAGGTATGTACTTATTGCCATTTTATTATGTGTTTCCCAGTTGTTTTTGTCATTATTCCCTGTTCCTTTTTCTTCTTTTAGTTTCTTCCCCTGCGATTTGATGATTTTTTGTTTGTTTGGCTTTGGTTTTTTTTGTTGTTGTTTCTTTTTGCGGTACACAGGCCTCTCACTGCCGTGGCCTCTCCCATTGCGGAGCACAGGCTCCAGAGGCGCGGGCTCAGTGGCCATGGCTCACGGGCCCAGCCGCTCCGTGGCATGTGGGATCTTCCTGGACCGGAGCACGAACCCGTGTCCCCTGCATCGGCAGGCAGACTCCCAACCACTGCACCACCAGGGAAGCCCCTGATGATGTTTTTAGTAGTATGTTTGTGTTCCTTTCTTTCTTGTTTTTGTGTTTCTATTGTAGGTTTTTGATTTATGTTAACGTGAGGTTCATATATGTTGACCTGTAACTATATCTATTTGTTTCAAGTAGCTAGTCCTTTAAGGTCAAACACATTCTAGAAGATCTACACTTTTTTACTCGCTTCCCGTACACTTTGTGTTTTTGATGTCATATTATACATCTTCATGTATATCCCTTACTGCAGTTATACTTGATTTTACAATTTTTCATCTTTAAATCTTTGTACCACCTTATTTAAGTTCATCCTCAGCCTTTACTATATATTTGCCTTTGCTAGTGGGATTTTTCCTTTCCCACAGATACTTATTTCTTGCTATAGCCTTTTCTTTTCCACTTAGAGAAGACCCTTTGACACTTCTTGTGGGGTTGGTATAATATTGATGAATTCTTTTAGTTTTTGCTTGTCTGGAAGTTCTTTACCTCTCCTTCAATTCTGAATGATAAACTTGCTGGGAGTGTATCCTAGGTTGCAGGTTTTTTCCTTTCAGCACTTTAAATATATCCTGCCCCTCCCTTTTGCCTGCAGAGTTTCTGCGGAAAATCAGCTGACAACCTTATGGGGCTTCCCTTGTATGAAACTCTTTTTTTCTCTTCTGTCTTTAAAATTCCCTCTTTATCTTTAATTTTTGCCATTTTAATTATGCAATGTCTTGGTGTGAGTCTCTTTAGGCTCACCTGTTTGGGAGTCTCTTTGCTTCATGCATCTGGAAATCTGTTTCTTTCTTCAGCTTCAGGAAGCTTCCATTTATAATTTCATCAAATGTATTTTCAATCCTGTACTCTCTCTTTTCCCCTTCTAGGATTGCTATGACGCAAATATTGGTATACCTGATATTGTCTAAGAGATCCCGTATTCTCATGTTTTAGAATTTGTCTTTCGTTTTGCTGTTTTGATTCGTGATTTCTATTATTCTATCTTCCAGATTGCTTAAGCATTCTTCTATATCACCCAGCCTGATGTTAATTCCTTCTAGTGTGTTTTTCATTTCAGTTGTATTTTTCAGCTCTGACTGGGGTTTTTTTTTTTAACTTATTTATTTTTAGTCCCTTGTGAAAATTCTGAGTTTATTCTTTTCCCAGGTTCAGTTAGCATTTTTTATTACTAATAATTGAGACTCTTTATCTGGTGATTTCTTTATCTCCATTTCATTAGTTGTTTTTTCAGGTTCTTTTCTTGTTCTTTCATTTGAAACATACTCATCTGTTGTCCTTTTGTTTAATTTTCTCTGTCTCTATGAAATTAGGTGAAACATTTACCTACCCCTGTCCTGAAGGGGTGCCCATGCGTGGGAGCATCTACAGGGTCGGCGTGTGCCCAGGGGCTCTGGTGGCACAGCTGGATGTGGCGTGAGCGCCTCAAGGCCTGTGTCCTCTTCAGACTTGACTCCCTCTCCTCCTCAGCCTGCCTCTAACGCTGGCATTTCAAAGCATCTTGTGCCCAAGCCTGTTCTGTCCAAATATATCTCCCTTGCAAGTCATTCCTGGCCACCTGAGATTTTCACATTGCTACTCCTTTGTTTGGAGATACTGAATCTCCCTGTTAACCTGGAAATGTTATCAAGGAATATAACCTAGCAAGCCATTTTCAGCCTATACAATTTTTTGCCTCTTTTGTGTTTCTGTTTTGTTTAATTTTGTCAAGACTAAATAGAGGCGCCATTCTTTATCTGAAATACCATCCCACTCATTTCTACCATTCCTGAATCAACAGATACTTCTGGAACAAACCATTTAAAATTAGCTCCGGATAAAATTAAAACCAGCATTATTAGAAACTCAATTTCAAAAAATTGTACTTCTCTAAGAGTATAATTATTAAATTATATGTCTTCCTCTCATGACTTACGTGTATTCCTATTTTTTTCTGTATCCAACTGAATTACCTCTCAATCTCTGTGAATTCACTGAGCAATTTCTCTGCCATTGTGGGTCACTGTGTGTGGGAAAGGCAGCCACTAAAATCTTAACTCAGGTGAAATCATTGTGTAACAGGCCAGGTAGTACCTAGAGAGAATGGAACTTTAGACAATATTTTCTCTGGAAGCAGTCCCAGAACTAGAATTTGAAAATTCAGGGTGACGCAAAGTCTAAAAGGGGGCTGGGGAGAATCTTCAGATGAGCCATCCCCCAGGACCACCAAGAAATCAAAAGTTCCCAAGAGTCATATGTATGATTTTAAAAGCCATAAGGGGAAATACAGGGCTCAGCATCAGATAAACCTTGCAGCATGACTGTGGGCAGCTTGATTTCTTTGAGCTTTGGTTTCCTTATCTGTAAAAGTGTGTATCATAATATCAATTGTTCAGGGTGTATGTCCAGAACAAAGGAAAGGAAATATAAGAAAATGTTGAACTGTACCTGGAAGAATAAAAGAAAAAGAAAACTGTTTCTTTCAACCAGCACCTCTGCTGCCCATCACCTTTCCACCTTCTGCAGGCTGTACCTGCGGGCACCTAAGGCCTTGTGATAGAATGGGTTCATTAGACAGTGAATCAGGAAAGTAAGGAAAGGACAAAGAGCCCGGCCACTGAGATTTTTGCACAAGCAAATCAGCACCTTGAAAATAACTTGCAAGTCATTTTAGGAATCACAGAGCCTCCCACGGAACAGGCCCTAAGGAGTCATCTGGCTAGAATTAGAAACTCCAGTGAGATCTCCCTCCCCACATTCCCTGGCTCTGACTAGCAGTGTCAAAGAAGGGCCACACCAGGACTGCTCATGGCTTTCCTGC
>NW_006784423.1:594626-608326 GCF_000442215.2 Lipotes vexillifer | reverse complement strand
CAGGACTGCTCATGGCTTGCCTGCTGAAATAGATGCTTCAGCAGAGTTAACTCCAAAATGATGAAAGTAAGGAGGAAACGCACACTGCAACGCCTGCGATGGCTTCAATCTATATTCATAACCTCTCCCTCCTATGCCTTAGCTTTATGACTTGGCAGTGGAAGTCACTTTGACACAAGGTCCTTAATAACGTCGGTATTCATCCCAGACTACTCAATACACCCAATTAATATGTTCTGCAGATGATGTGTCACCCTGCAAAGCTGCTAAATGAATCAAACTCATTAAATGCTCTTCTTTTATTAATAGCACAAGTCGCGTCTCTGCAGAAAAGCTGTTAGCAGAACTGGTTTCTGGCTCTTGTTGGAGCACGTCATACAGAAAGGATATGAATCAAGATAAGTGGAACCTGTCCATAAGCCTGGAACAAACCACTCCAGACCTGGCCTGGGGGCAGCCGATGCACTGCCTCATAGGCTCCCAGGAAACAGGTGTCCAAGGCGAGTTCCCGTGGAGCAGAGCCCACCCACACGTAAGTCAGCAGAAAAACCATTATTTAAGAACTTCTCTCTAACAAAAGAAAGCAAAGAGTCATAGATTATTAGATTAGGAAGGCCCCCAAAGATCATCTAGCCCGGTGGTCCTCAACTGTTACCATAAATAAGAATCATCTGGAATGTTTTTAAAAGTATCAATAGTTACTAAACTGGTACCAGTAAATCCCCAAAGATCAAAATAGTACAGAGTCCGTTCTCTGACCACGGCTGAATTAAAATAAAAAGAGGTATCAGAAAAGTCCCCTTTAGAAATTGTGCAACAGAGTTTCAAGTAATCCATGGGTCAAAGAAAAAATTATAAGTAAATCAGAAACTGTTTTTCACTGAATGATAATGGATATGCAACATATTAACATTTGTGGGATGCAGCAAAAAATAGTGTTTAAATATAAGTTGATGGCTTTAAATGGATATAAAGAAAAATTTAAGTCAGTAATCTGTGATTCTACCTTAATAAATCAGGGAAAGAAGAGAAATTAAGCCCCAAATCAGCAAAAGACAGGGAATACTAACAATGAGTGGAAATAAAGAAAATAGAACAGAGACAAACAATAAAGAAAATAAATGAAATCTAAAGTTGGTTGTTTCAGTTCTTCAAAAAACCAATAAAGTTAATAAACCTCTAGAAAAACTGACCAAGAAAAAGAGAAGCAAATTATTACCATCAGAATAAAAAAGGAGACATCACAAAAATTCTATATGTATTAAATGGAAAGCAAGCAAATATTATGAAAACTTTACTCAAGTAAATGTTAAAAGTTAGATAAGATTTATAAATTCTTTGAAAGAATTAACCAAAATTGACAGAAAAAGAAATAGAAAACCTTAACAGCACTATCTGTTAAAGAAATCTAATGAGTAAACAACATTCCCGCGAAGAACGTCAGGCCGAAGAGTGCTTCACTGGTAGGTTTTAACAAACGTTTCAGGGAAAAATACTACCAATGTGATATGAAAACCAGACAAGTTCATTATAAAAAGAGAAATGTATTGTTAATATCCTTCACAAAAATACAGACATAAGGACTTCCCTGGTGGCGCAGTGGTTGAGAGTCCGCCTGCCGATGCAGGGGACACGGGTTCGTGCCCCGGTCCGGGAGGATCCCACATGCCGCGGAGCGGCTGGTACCGTGAGCCGTGGCCGCTGAGCCTGCGCACAATAGCAGTTTACTCACTCCAATAGGTTTTCATTCAGCACCAACTAAGCCTGGAGTTCCAGGCACTGGTCCATGCCCCAGAGATGCAGAAACTAAATCAGACAGTCCTTCCCATGGAGGAGTTTGTGCCCTATTGAAGGAGACACCTGTGTAAGGCAACCACATGTTTATCGATTTCCCAGCAGTTAATCTGTCCCGCGATTATTCTATTAAGATCCCCCTCCTCCAAGCATCCGTAATTTGGCAAACCCATAAAACAGGACTAGTCCTTTCTGCTTGGACCAAGCCTTCTTTGAATGTACAGTTTCTTGGGTCTGATCTCGGAGAGGCAGCAGTGAGTGGTGGCGTGAAGCGAGATCTTGATTCCCCGCCCAGGAATTGAACCTGGGGAGCCCGGATGAAAACCAGGAATCCCAGCCACCACACCCCCTGGCTCTTGCCCCCCGTGAAAAAGAGATTTCTCGCGGAGGCAAAAACTGTAAAAACAGGTACAAGTTTATTAGTAGAGACAAGGCACAACAACAAGTGGGAGAGCACACAGCGAAGCAGTCTGTTCAGTTAAGACAGAAGCAGGGCAGAGCCGCGCACGCGAGAGCAAGGGCGTGGGCGCCCCCCGCCCCCGTAAGGAGTGCAGTAAAGGGGCGGTTACGTCATTCATACCGGGCAGTTCTTCCGGGTCTCTGTTCACCTCTGGCCAATTATCTGTTTCTCTCTCCACACCTGCCCTGCCCTAGCACCCTCCCCAACATGCGTGTGCAACTTCTTTCCAAGATGGATTACAGCCCAGAGGCCCATGGGACGGCCTTAGCATCACCTGTGATGGGGTGGTGCCCCCTCCTTTTTGACCCCGAAGGAGCCTTTCTGCGCATGTGCGATGTCTCCCTTGCCCCGAGGACGGGAAATGTACGATCTCTTGATCTTTTCACAGGGTTTAGCCCCTCTCTGTCCCTGCCACGACTGTTCTCTTACGGTGTGTCCTCAAGAGACAAAGCCTGGCTACTTACCCTGTTCCTGTTGTTACTTCCATTTCGGAGAGCAGAAGGCTGAATTTAAACATCTAACCTGGAGCCCATCTATCTCCTAATGCAAACAGGAGACTAGTTGTAAGTGTCTGGCCTGAAGCCCACTTTTTCCTGCCCCATGATATGGAAACGGGAGGCCAGTTGTAAATGCCTAGCTTGGGGCCCATCTATGTCTCGCCTCAAACAGAATAGAGTTGAAAAAAAAACTCTTATGACCTCAGATCATATAGATACAGAAAAAGTATCTGACAACTTTCAATACCTTTCATGATAAACCTCATCAGCAAACTAGGAATAGAAGAAAAGTTCCTCAATTTGACAAAAGTAAATTTCAAAAAAAAAAACTTACATCAGACTTCATGATGAAAATCACATGTTTTCTCAATAAATTTGGGAATCCAAATAGAATTTAAACAGACAAGTGGGAAATGACTTCTCCAAAGCCTGAGACACTATTTAAATAGACTCTCAGGCCCGCACAGGGTAGACCAGCCTCCTGCGATAAACGGTCATTGGAGCTGAGAGGGGAGGCGGGACCCATCCAGACACAGTCTGTGCACCCGCAGCCATGGCAACACGCTAAGGGTTCCCATCACTCCTCACACGGGCCAAACGTCAGGAGGGGCCACCAAACTGCCCCCATACCTCACACACGCGGGAAAAGTCAAAGTCGGGCCAGCGGTCCCCAGCTGGTGGGAGGGAACCAGGGTGATCCCAAGAGGAAAACTCCATAAATAAAACCAAAAGTCAGGCCTCAGTCCAACCAGAGATTAGTCCAAAGTGGGCGAGTGGCACCAGGAGGGGACATCAGGTTTCTAGATGAGCCAGGGTGGGTCCCACCGTGAAACATCCTATAAAGGCAGATAAGCGGGGGAGGCTTGTGTTCGGTCCCAGGGAGACGGAGTCCCCCTCTCAGCCACTTCTCCACCTTCGACGGCCCTGAAACTGAAGGGAAAGGACGTCCCAGGAGGTGGCTGGGCCAGGTGATGGGGGCTGTCCCACCCTTGTGTTTTCCTGCCCCTTGGACACAGCAGGTGGCAGCTTCAGAAAGAAGCTGCCCAGTGGCCCCTGGGATGCTCTAGAAGCCTGGGAGTGGGGTGCGGAAGGAGAGCCTGAGGGGTCAGCTGGGCCCCCTCTGGACAGAAGGTCGAGGGCAGGCAGTGGGAGGAAAGGGGGAGCTCTGGATTCTTGCTGGCTGGAATTTTCTACGGCCTTTTAAGGCATCAAAATATCCTTCCTGGAGCGCCAAGAGAGGAAACACCCAGGAAGTCTCCACCAATCATACTGTGGGTCGGCCCTAAGCAGAACTGTGGTTCAGCTGAGTCTACACCTACTCTCACCCCACAACTTTGGGAAAAGGCCTCCAAACGTCTGAGGCTCCTGATGCCTGGAAACACCCGCAGACTTGAGGCAGATCCTCCGCTAAACTTTCAGACTTAAGTCCTGACATCTTAAATCCTCGGGGCAACGTGTATGGCTTCCAGCAAGGTTAATAAAAGAGTATCAGAAAGGAAGCATCCTTCCGGCCTTGCAAGAGTGAAGATGCTCTGAAGCACCCCTTCCTCACCCACCACCTCTGCTGGAAACTTTACGCTTAGGACACAGGATGGTTTTGATACCAAGCAGGGCCCTGTGGGGCTCCTGGGCACAGAGTCTTTCTGGGTCCCCCATTTCTTTGATTACAGGAAATAGCCTTCATTCAGACTCCAGAACCTTCCCTGAGTTCCAATGGGCAGATTCAAGCAGTTGGTAAATAGGGAAGGGCGGGGATGCAGAGACCAGGGAGAAACAAACAGTCAAGAGAAACAATAGCGCAGCCTTGGGGCAGGTCCTGGTTCCCCCTCAAGGGATGCACACACAATATCTTTGACCTGTTTTGCAGGTACTGAAACCCCCTCCAGGCGGGAGAAGTTTACTGTCTGCTGCCCACAAGCACGGAGACCCCAGACCGGTTGGAACCAGAAGGTTGATGATGCCAACTCCCGATGACCTCACCACCAGCCAATCAGAAGAGTGTCCACGAGCTGACCACGCCCTCTTTGAACCATTCCTATAAAACTCCTCACGACCCCCCTCCAAATTGGGACGCGCAGTTTTGAGGGCAGTAGCCCGCTGTGGCCCCCTCTGCCTGGCAAAGCAATACAGCTGTTCTTTTTTACTTCACCCAAAACTCCATCTCTGAGATTCAACTTGGCACTGGTGCACAGAGAAGCTGAGCTTTTGGCATCAATTAGGGCAGAATATTTGGGGTAGGATCACTGGGGTGGGCATGAGGTAAGGAGGACACAAGATCTCCAACAAGTGGATCCGGGTGCTTCTACTTGCTGTCCTGATCCTTCTCTGAGCATCAGGACAGGGCTGCTCTGTCCAAACCCTTACAGAGAAGCCTAAGCCAGGTGAGATGCCCGCGTAAGAGGGAGGAGGACAGGAGGAGGTGTGATGAGAGACGTGAGGGCCCGGGGCGAGCATCAGAGAAAGAAGCCGCCGTCCACCACAGCAGATGTGTCCAAGGTCAAAGGAGACTTATAAACGCATATTTGGGGGTGGGGGGGCAGGCGGAGCCATGCTGTGCAAGCCTGACTTGAAGGGGGGGCTGCAGGCTCACAACAGAAGCAAGAAGGTCCTGGGGGCTGTGACTACAGGGCGAGGGCTCGGCCGAGTCACACCAAACTGTCCGTGCTTCGTGGTGGCTCTTTCTGTCTTAATGCATTTTTGTGATATTCAAAAATCCTATCAAAAATCAAACTGAACCACAACTTAGCAGTTCACAGATTTTCCCCCGAATGTCACGTGCTTTTCATGGTTCTGTCTCGTCTCCTCCGGCTCCTTCGTAACCACTGGGACATGAGAACAGGTGCCGTCCTGCAGCCCCCAACCCCCTACCCCAGGCCGACTTAGCGACGCCAACGCCTGTATCTTCTCCCGGACCTGGACGAGCCCACCCAGCTGTGGTCAGGGCCTGGAGGCGTCGTTTCTTGCTGACTCGGAGCGCGGCCAACCGGGGAAGAGGCTGCCGGAGGCCACTTGCTATTTCATGCCTTGTACGCCCGCTGCCCGTGTCAAGTCTTGGAGTCTGGCCTCAGCTACATCAGGACCTGGCCCCCAGCCTCCTGCTGCTCCCCTTTCTCTCTCTGTTTGTTGTCTAACTGTACAGCTTCAGGGGCAGCCACATCCCAGGCAACAAGGAGGACAGAGAATGACCAGGGCTGCGCTGGATTCAGGACAGGAGGGCACAGGGGAGCTTGAGAGGGCGGAGGCAGGGTTCCACTGTTGCAGATTCGGAGGCCATTCCAAGTGCGGTGTTAGCAAGGGCTGCACAGGCCAAGGCTGGGGAGGGGTAGGGCCATCCATCACTGGTCCAGGACTAGCATGGGCCCAGAAAACGTGGGGATCTGCCCCATGAGACCTGTGAGCCTGAATCTGTAAGGAACAGGACAGGCAATGGGCAGCGTTCCAGAGACGACATCTGCATTACGTGGTCCGGCATCAGCGAATCCAGGAAGCCAGGCTCGGGGGGATGGGGGGTGAGGGGGGTGTAGATTCAGCTGCTTCAGCCAGAAGCTGTCTCCAGACGCTGCATTCCCGGCTCAAAACCCACAGCGCTCTCAGACACACCGATCACATTTGCTCCCAATTAAGGTGGCCTCGGAACTTAGAGCATGTGATTACAATGGGGAAATGGAATTCCAGAGCTGCATAAGTAGTTTTTCCAGAAACTTGGCAAAGCCTCTCCATCGGCAGCAAGGCTGGTCTGAGGCTGAGGACCATCCATTGCCCAGCCGTCCCCTCCGCAGCTCAGCAATCCCGAAGGAAAGGAGGTCCGGTTTGCAGGGCTGATCTGTCTCCCAACAGGGTTCTCAGCATAACATTTTTGGGAATTTTTTATTGTTTTGTTCTAATTTCTTGTGTGATCTAACATTTTCCGAGGCAAATTGGATTAAGAGGGTAGTTCAGTTTGTTTATGAAAGCACAGGGATTGTCAGAGCCCATTAAGTAGGTGAAATTATGATCTGAACAGATGAAGCTCTTCTTGTGTAGCTGATTTCCCTAGGGCTTCCTAGAGGCCTCCGCAGCTCCATTAACATCAGTCTGCAGAAGAGGCCCCCGGGGCAGTGCCTGCGGCTTTAGGGTCAGGCTGGAGACCTTTCTGGAATCGTGCAGCTTAGGGATGGAAAGCTTCCCTAGCACACTGAAGGTCTGAGGTACCTCAGGGTACCACGCGTGTGGTCTTTCTTCACAGCAATATGTTTTGTGAATTCAGCTAGAGGGTAACTCTGGGATTTGACTGCATAATATTAATTGGAATTACTTGCAGTCTGGCTTTATTCATTGGTCAGTTTGTTTAGATTACACCAGATCTCAGAGTTCTAGTAAAATCCCACCAGTAATTGTTCTATATTTAGATCTCCACAAAAAGATGAACTGTTAAATTTTGGGGCCCTGATCCAGCATCTATTTTATAAGTTTGTTTTGACTGTATAATAGTATACATAAAATGATGCGTGAATCAGAAATGAAAACAGAATAAATTCTTGTTTTTGTTAGAACAGAGAGCAGGCTTGTAAGGTGCAGCTTAAAGCAGACACCAGTACAAGAGCCAGGCTGGGGGGCTTGCCCATGCCCACCTGGGAAGCTGCACATCACCTGCTCTCTCCACTAACAAAGACTAGTCTAGCCACAGGAGCTCCCAGAAAGGAGACTGAGGCCGCAGTGCTGTGACTCATGGGGTGAACAACAGTCCCAGCTGGCCTGCTGCTGGAGGGTTTCCTGGGATGTGGACCTTTCAGTGCTAAAGTCTTGTTACGGGGCAGGACAAGAGCCCTTACACTGCTCCTGCCTGAGCCCCCTCATGTCAGGTCCCGTGAATGTTCCTTTCCAGTTTCCCACTCCAGACTACTGTCTCTCTTGCTTTTTCCACTGACAGACTATTTGGGGGGAAATACAACAGTTTCACCGCACTGTGTTTTTTCTTCTTGATTATATAGGGACAAATATATTCTTAAGTGCTCCTGACACTTTGTTGAGATGTCTCCTTGCAAATAAAGCGAACTCAGCAGCAGCATCTGATGCTCCGGCCCCTCGCAGGTTTACCAGGGGCCTGATTAGATGCCGGGCCAGGCTTCAGGGTCCTGCAACCTCAGAAGTGTTAGGAGAAACAGTCACAGCTGAGATGCCGCGACCACTTGCTGAGGCCGCATGAAGTGCCCCACGTGCTAAGGCATCGGACCTGCTACTATTCACACTTTCCACGTGAAGAAACTGAATCTGAGAAAAGGCAAGTAACTTGCCAAGGCCCACACGATTACCACGTGATGGACGTTGCCCCACACCCAGGATGCCTTGTTCGCGCAAGTCCGAGCTCCGGGCGCACAGAGAGGCCAAACACACTGAAATGTCAGAGTGTGGAGCAGAGAAGGGTTTATTGAAGGGCCACGCAAGGTTGCTCTTGTCCTAAAAGCCCCGAACTCCCCGAAGGGTTTCAGCAAAGCCTTTTTAAAGGCCAGGAGTTGGGGGGTGGGGGTTGGGGGGTCGCAGAGTACGTGATCAGCTCGTGCACGATTCTCGGATTGGCTGATGGTGAGGCAGCAGGGTGATGTCACAGGGGATCACAGTATCAGTCCTGAGGCTCCAGGAGGCCTGGGGCTGTGTGCTCATGGTCATCAAGTAGTTCTTCCATTGGAGGCGGGGGCAGTTCACATCTGAAAACAACTCAGGAGTGTGCACCAACTACGGTTATCCAGGCACTTCAGAGACGCCGGGGGGGGGGGGGGGGGGGGCAGTTCACATCTGAAAACAACTCAGGAGTGTGCATCAACTACTGTTATCCAGGCACTTCAGAGATGAGCTAATGCAGAGGATATGCAGAAGGCCCCAGAGGGTCCTGCTCGGTTACAGCCTGGCTCTAGAACCTGCGCTCTTAGGGGCTGTGATCTCCTGTCTCCTCTCAAAGACTCCCTTGGACGGGGCCCCTCAGGAGCTGCAATGAGATCCTGTTGGCAACCCCATGGGGGACAAGCTCTTGTCACCAGGTAAGAGTCAGATGACGGTCACATCACAGGAAGACTGAGGGGGAGCTGCCTGGGGGCTCACCAGCAATACAAGGAATTCTAGAAATTCTCCAATTGACCAGAGGAAAAATGATGAAATTTCAAATAATAAATTCACTAAGAATTATTTCATATGTCTGCTGGGAAAGGCAAAATTTTGATTAGTGGCATTTTATTATTTTTCTCAGCTTTCGCTCTCCCGCGGGATACCAACCTCTCCAGATGGAGACGTGGCCCTTGCTTCTTTCTGAACGGCTTATTTCTCAGCAGAGCTCAGGGTACAACTTTCGGCATGTTCTCAGCGTTTAGGAGTGGATTATGCATCCCAACCTTGTCTTTTCTACTTTCCTTTGCAGTCACGTGAAGGGGAGACACAAGTTCGCAAGTACTGACAGTGAACGAATGATTTCTCCAAAAGCAGCTTGCAAACCCAGCTACCCCAAGCCTGTTGAACCAAGTGGAAGCTTTATTATTTCAGATTCACACTCCAAACTCTTAAAGTGTGAGTGGGCATAAAAAATAAACGACTTCTTGGGCTTCCCTGGTGGTGCAGTGGTTGAGAGTCCGCCTGCCGATGCAGGGGACGTGGGTTCGTGCCCCGGTCCCGGAAGATCCCACGTGCCGCGGAGCGGCTGGGCCCGTGAGCCGTGGCCGCTGAGCCTGCGCGTCTGGAGCCTGTGCTCCGCAACGGGAGAGGCCACAACGGTGAGAGGCCTGCGTACCGCAAAAACAAAACAAAACAAAATAAAATAATAATAAACGACTTTTTTTTTTTTTAAGATTTTTTTGATGTGGACCATTTTTTTCAAGTCTTTATTGAATTTGGTACAATACTGCCTCTGTTTTATGTTTTAGTTTTAGTTTTTTTAGTTTATGTGGTTTCCCAGCTACCTGACCAGGGATCGAACCCACACTCCCTGCATTGGACAGCAAAGTCTCAACCACTGGACCACCAAAGAAGTCCCTAAACCACTTCTTAATCCATAGAAAATAGACACCCAGGGCAGTCTCTTCAGATCTCAGCTAACAGTAACTACAGGGACAAAAGGGGCTTCGCTGGCAGATGCCAGGGCATCACGCAGCAGGTCAGAAGGGCAGCTGCCTGCACAGGCTCACGTTCTTCCAGACAGTGGCTTTCGATATATGTATGGGCTCTCGGAGCAGAGTAGTCTGTAATGCAATTTCAGCTCATCTAATTGCGAAAGAAAAATGGGCAGTGTTTACCAGACATGTCTGCCTAAGCCTTCGCTGGATCCACGGCATTTGTATCAATACAGGAAGTCAAGGAGGTAACTGAATTTATAGACTTGTGAAGAATAAATCAATTTCCCGGGAAAAACCCTGAGACCAGAGCTTATCCATGAGCTTCTTCCTTGGCTATTTTTATTGGTATTTGCTTAGAGCGCGTTGTACGAAGCAAAGAACTGTGACAAGCCTAAAATGGGTCATTTTGGGAATGAAACCTTTGAGAGATTTTTCTCTAATAGTGGAACTTTCCTCTTTCCACATCTGTCTTGATTACCCGGCAAAGCTATGGAATTCAATAACACTTAGGGGTTTTTTTGGCTGTACGCGGGCCCCTCACCGCTGCGGCCTCTCCCGACGCGGAGCACAGGCTCGGGACGCGCAGGCTCAGCGGCCGCGGCTCACGGGCCCAGCCGCTCCGCGGCACGTGGGATCTTCGCGGACCGGGGCGCGAACCCGCGTGCCCTGCCTCGGCAGGCGGACCCCCAACCACTGCGCCAGCAGGGAAGCCCCACACTTAGGTTTTTTAAAAATCACTCTTCGGATATTAAAACAGAGCGGAAGAAAGGGGAGCATTTTTAAGCATCTGTCTTTGTAGCAGCCATTCAAATTCTTTCTTATATTCTCCTCTTTAGATCATAAGTTTGAACATATTGAGAAAATGTGATGTTTTAGAGACGCCCATATAGATCTAAATGACTAAAATGAGCCACATTCAGATCTTAAACAAATTACATATCTTTCCATGTTGCACCAGGCAGGTTTGCAGCAGGAAACAGACGGTCCCCTCAAGGGGCTGACGGAAGAAAGGTCAATGTCAGGACAGCTCACAGAAGTATGGGCTCGGTCAGGCTTAAGGGGAGGGAGGTGAAGCCCCCTCACAGGGGTGAGGGAGAGGGGCTGGCCGGGAACAGGCTTTGCTGCAGGATGGGGCTGCAGGGAAGGGGCGTGGCCTGGCCGCAATCAGGATGTGGGGCGGCAGTGGAAGGGGCACCCCCTCCCCTCTACCTGTCCTCTGTCCAGTCTCTTGCTGGTGCCCCTCATTGCCCAAATGCAACCAGAAGTTGACAAGGAAGAGGCAGATTGATCCCTGCAGGCTGATCTTCAGGAAAAAGAGCCAACCTTCTCCAAAGCTCCACGGAAACCAGCTACAGCCCTGTTCGTAAGGCCACGGGCCCTGAATGACCTCCAGGCTTGGCCCCCAAAGCTGGCCCTCCCCATACACCCTCGCTCAGCCCTAATCGCAGCTGGAGGGATCCGCGCTTCCCTAATCACGCAGCTCTGACGCCACAGCTGTGGCCTCCCTAACCGCAGCCAAGCCCACTAGACCTCCGCCTCCGCACACTGCTCTAGAATGAAAGCGAGACAAGGGACCCACAACGGTCCTACTGATCCCACCCCTGGGTTTTCCCAGTGAGTGCCCCGTATGTGTGCTCCCTGGTCACCACTTCTGTTCGCGTTGAGCATGGAAGCCAGGTTGACGTAATGCACTGAGGTCAGCCTCCACACAGGGCAGGATGCAAAAGTGTGCAGACTTGATCTGGAGGGTCAGGCTGTGCCAGACGCTGCGTTGGGCTCTGGCTCTGGCTCTGGCTCTGGCTCTGGCTCTGGCTCTGGCTCTCTCCCTCTCCCTCCCTCTCTCCAAATAAGCCCTATGATCCCCTCCTGTCCTCATCTTCACATTAAGATGCTCAGGTCACCTGCCCAGGAGCCGCCTCCTCCAGGCTCCCAGCAGAGGGTGGTCCAGCCAAACAGCCACCAGCCCAGCCCACATTCACTCCACCTCTGACTGACTTCATCTGCTGGTGTCACTGATCAGGGCTGAGGGAGAAAGCTGATGATGAACTGATTTCTGTCCACCTCTGTTAGGGAGGATGAACTCGGCACTTTCCACCAGCTTTCTATTTACCGTCCAGCGAGGTTCCGGGAATTTCAGCCATGGGCTCCCTCTTCTGCTGAATATAAACCAGGAATTGTGATATCAGCAATTGCATTAATAGCTACCATGGCTAACATTTATCATTTTTCTATGTGTACACACCAGTTTTCACATTTCTCATTTAATTCTCTCAACGACCTTATTTAGAATTTTAAGTATGAAAAAAATGGAAACAGAGAAGATAAGTTACTTGCCTCTACTTACACAGCTGGTATGTGGCAGAGCTTGCTTCAAACCTAGATTCAATCTCAATTATTATCATCATAAGGCCAGTTGCTTGTTTGGAAAATCAGTCTTAGTTTCCTGACGTTACACTGAAGAACCTAGAACCCTGACCCCAGGTTCCCCAGCCGAGCTGGGACAGATGCCGGTACAGAGTCACTGGTGAAGCTGCCATCCCCAGAGACACTCCTGTCTCTGAGAAAGAAAGTAAGTATGAACCAGCATAGACGGTCTTCCTCAGTTTCTGCCAATAACCAACCAATTTTACCTGCTAGCTCCCACCAGGCACAAAGTAAGATCCCAGCTGCTTCCCTTTTTGATTGGTTCACGATGGTAACGCAGATCACCATCCCTGTATGAAACCCTGGGCCTTGGCTCAGACACTTAAACCCTCTGCATTTACTCATGTGAGACGGAATGAGGGAATCCATGTAAACCCTGAAGCACGCTGAGGTGTAGCTGGGATCCAGTAGTCCACGGCCAGCAGAATGTTACAGGCCACTGAGATCCCTGAAGAAAGAAATGGTCCTGCTCTGCGAGAACATTCGCTTCGCATAAACCACCCTCCCACCCTGAATGGGGCAGACCCAGTGCCCCGCTCCTCGCGTGCTCCCGCACAGCTGCCCGGGCGTGGACCGATTTCAACAGAGCGGGAAAGATCAGAGGCGGGTGATGTGGGATGTCCTGGGCTCAACCTGCTCCCTCACAGTTTTAAAGGGATGCCCAAGACTTCAAATCTGACTTTACAAAGCTGAATTCTGATCACAAGCATGGGATGTCAACAGGGGTGTAGAGCATGCTCTCAGAATAGGAGGCCTGGAGACCCAAGGAGCATCACTGCTGTGCGCTCAGGAGGGAGATGACCCTCTCACTCCACTGATGAAAACCCGCTGTTGATTAAAGAGATAAATGATTAGAAACCACTTTGCAGTTCCAAGCCATTAACGGCAGAAGGATAAACACAAGTATTTCCACTAAGTGTATTTTTAATCAACCTTCCATTTTAAAATTCACTTAGCCCTGATTTTGGGGTTTAAAAATGGACACCATCGACCATGTTGCTTTTCCAGACTACAAATTCACATACATTAGAGGACATTCCTGAATGAGTGCATTCAAGATTGGGTCCCAATCAAGTAGAAACCAGGGGTTTTCATTATCTGCAAATAACCCAGAGACCCTCAGCGAGTCGCATAAACCCCTGGAGGCCTGAGTTCCATCATGGGGGCGGGGAGGAAGGGGAGCAGATGATTCTCAGCTCCCTTGCAGCTCCCACGCCACCAGGTCCTAGGATTCTCCCAATATGGGCTGTTTGCTGTCAGTCACAGCGCCAGAAAGAGCAGGCTCTGCTCCGCCGTGGACTCCCGCCCACCGCGCACCGCGCTCCTTGGAGATGCTCTGCGGAGCTGCACCCTGTACATGTGTGCAGTTTCCTTACAAGTTCACCAGCTTGCTCCATTAGCTCAGCCGGGCCTTGGGACCCCCCACCCACCCTCCACGCAGCGCCCCCC
>NW_006784423.1:585914-594607 GCF_000442215.2 Lipotes vexillifer | reverse complement strand
TCCAGCTGAAGCCCCTGAAGCACAACTGCCAACAGAGAGGAGGACAGAAAGGGAGACTGACCCGCTGGCACCGCCCCTCCGCGGCGCCCACCTGTGCAGGGAGGCGAGGTTCCGCCCAGCGACAGGTGGTAAATCACCGTGTCTCTCATTCAGCGGAGAAATTGCTACCGGCATCTTAGTGCCAAAACTCCAGCACAATTTCCCTTGAATTTTTTTTTCCATTGGTGTTAAAAATTTTTTTTTATTGGAGTCTAGTTGATTTAGAATTTTGTGTTAGCTTCATGTGTGGAGCAAAGTGACTCAGTTATGTGTATACATAGATCCACTCTTTTTCAGATTCTCTTCCCATGTAGGTTATTACAGAATATTGAGCAGAGCTCCCTGTGCTATACAGTAGGTCCTTATTAGTTATCTATTTTATATATATAGTACTGTGTATATGTTAATTCCAATCTCCTAATTTATCCCTCCCTCCCTTTCGCTTTTGGTAACCATAAGTTTGTTTTCTGCACCCGTGACTCTATTTCTGTTTTGTAAATAAAATCTGGAGAAAACTGTAATTCAAAAAGATACATACGCCCCAATGTTCATAGAAGCACTATTCACAATAGCCAGGACATGGAAGCAACCTGTATGTCCATGGACAGATGAATGGATAAAGAAGATGTGGTACACATATACGATGGAATACTACACAGCCACAAAAAAGAATGAAATAATGCTATTTACAGCAACATGCATGGACCTAGAGCTTATCATACTAAGTGAAGTAAGTCAGGCAGAAAGAAAAATATCATATGCTATTGCTTATATGTGCAATCTAAAAAAAAATGGTATAAATGATTTTTTAAAATTATGATGAAAATAACAACCCAAATTCTCTACGCTCTTTCCTTAGTAGATGCTTGTTTTCTTCCCTAATTATGTAATTATTGCCTTAAGACTCCTTGTGGGCTTATGTATTGTCCATGGAAAAGGTGAGTTTCCAGAGATGTGGGACGGAAATGAAAAGAACCCTTCCGAGGCTGTGGTTGGGGAACGGAGCCTGACTCCTTGGCCCACGGTGGGGTTTTGCTTTGTAGCTGGAATTACACAGACCAGGGGAGGACACTGAGTTGTCCTGGACAACAAAGGAGTATTTGAGAGGCCACCGCCAGCAGCAGCAGGGGTGGAAAGGGACACCTAGAGGAGGAGGGAGCTGTCTCCTGGAATCACCCACGGAGTCCCCACTTCCCGGTTTGCAGGTGCCTCTGCTCCCCCTCCCATCTCCATGGCGTCAGGGCAAAGAGGGAGGCTGCCTGAGGGGCACCAGGTCCTGAAGGTGCAGACAATTTGTGCCCCCAATTTCCCTTGAACGTAACCCTCAGGAGATCGGACTGTATCATCCAGCCAGTTTCATCTGTTGAAAGATGATCTTACTGCAAACAAAGGGAAGGCACTTGCAACATGATTTCATTAAATACATAAGTTACAGAAAATAGGGCCACCTGAATATTTTGCTGTGGAAATATTTTGACTGTGGAAATCGATATTATAAAGAGGATGATAAAAGAGCAAGCGTTCACTCACATTCACTCTGTGGCAGGCACCGTCCTATGCACGGGAAGGCCCTTGAGAACTCTCAGGGGGCCCTACCCTCCTGGGCTCACATCCCAGGAAGAGACAGACATTAAATAACATAATTACTATTCCTGTAAGTGCTAAAAGGAGTGCGGAATAATAAGAAAGAATATACAGGGAGAACTGCCCTGGTCTGGGGAGTTGGGGAATTTCTCTGAGGAAATGATATTTAGCTAAAATGTGATGGGTGGGAAGAGACAGTTTCAAAGAGAACCCAGAGCAGCAGAAGGAGCACGTACAAAGGCCCTGGGGCAGCAAGTGGAAGGACATGCTTATGGAGCAGAAAGGACGCCATGTGGCTGGAGATTGGAGAACGAAGGAAAGAGGAGCAGAGCAGGGCATTCAGGGACTTCAGCAAATTTGTCCTAAAACTCGAGCGACCAACTCACCCCAGTTTGCCTTAGATCTTCCTGGTTTCAGCACTGAGAGTTCTGCATCACAGAAAACACCTCTGTCCCAAGCAAACAGGGACAATTCCCCCAAGATTGTCCCGATTTTAAAACTGAAAGACTCACCTGTAGGAATCCCCTTCCTCTCAGGCACACCAGGCCCACTGGTTCCCCATACTTCGGAGTAATGGAAACGGCATGGTCAGATTTGTTTTAGGTGATTTTTTTAAATCGCGTAGCCGCTTGTGGAGGAAAGGATTAAATAAGCTTAAGATGTGAGCCTGGGATGTAAGATAGGAGGATAATACGGTCGTGGTGTAGACTCAGCTGAAAATAAAGTGAAGCTGAGAGCAGTTGACAGAAGGGGGCTGTAGGCCTGGGCCTTGACTCTCTGTGCGGGGTGGTCCCCAAGTCTGTGACCGATGGCGCGTCCCACTGAGTCAGAATCAGAAAGAGGACATGGGTTTGGAACATGAAGTCAGGAGTTAGGTTCGGAGGGACCTGTGTGTCTTCCTGAGAGCAGCATTTACTAAGCAGTTGGAGCTTCAGAAAAGCTTCTAAGTATCTGGATGTGAGAGGGAAAAACCTAGAGAGGAGATATATCTCTGGCAGTTATCAAACAGAAGTTGAGGTCTCTGGAAGTTACTGAAATAAACTAAGGAGAATGTGTAGTGAGAAAGAAGTCTAATGACTGAGCCTCCAACATTTGGAAATTTAGTAAAAGCAGATAATCCAAGAAAGAAGGCTGAGAATGGAATGCCAGAGAAGTCGGAGAAAAACAGGAGGACAGGTCATCATGGAATCCAAGGAACACATGGCTTTCAGGAAAGATGAGAGATCGGTGTTCAGGGATCCCCAAAACCACCACGGAATTTCACAAGATGCAGGTCATTGGTGAAACTATTTTTACTTTCGTAGATGAAATTACTATTTATTCTTTCAAGTATTAGTTAATATTGTCAATTCTTGGTACACATGATCCATTGGGATCCTCAAAAACAGTAGGTTGCATCTATAAAGGGACAAAAATATACACACTCATTTCAGTAAATCCAGCATAGAATTCAGTGGCTTCTTTGAAAGTTTTATTTGTATGGAAGCAAAGCGCTTATTTCCCTGGAATTATAAGTGAGGTTGGTGCTACACGGGCCAGATCTTGGTGGAGGTAACATCCAAAGGTGAGGAAATAAGGTTTCTACTCAATGTATTTTGATTATGCAAAAGATATTAACTGCAAATACTGCAAACGGTACAGTGATTTTTTTTCACAAATATACAGAAAATGCTTCATCTTAAAAGATGTATTACACTAGGGACTGGTAAACTGTTTCAATAAAGGGCTGGAAGTAAATGTTTTAGACTTTGAAAGCCAAAAGACAAAATTAAGGCTGTATGTAGAGTTTATTTTCTAACAAGAGAGAAAACAAATTTCCACAAATATATATAAATAGAGCAGTGTTTTTGTCTACCAATGAAAAGAATGTTTTGGGGGGTGGGGAGACAGCTAATTTAATTGGAGTTCAAAGTTAATTTTCTATATTATCATATTGATTGCAAATGTGCTTCT
The DNA here is from genome assembly GCF_000442215.2 of Lipotes vexillifer. Classification (NCBI taxonomy): domain Eukaryota; kingdom Metazoa; phylum Chordata; class Mammalia; order Artiodactyla; family Lipotidae; genus Lipotes; species Lipotes vexillifer. The sequence continues at coordinate 591,031 of NW_006784423.1, read as the reverse complement.
GTAAAATCCATTCTTATTTTGTGGCTTGTACAAAAACAGGCAGCAGGCTGGATCTGACCCATAGTTCCTATTACACAACGTACACACACACGGACAAATATGTATAGTATTTATATAAATTTTTCGCTGAGATAACTGAATAGCTTTTATCTAGGACCACAAAATCTCCACCAAAATGAAGATTTTCTTTAAACTACTGAATTCACTGAAAAGGGATTCCAGTGTTCCATAACAGATAAGATATAGCTGGGACAATTGTAGAAAATTATCATTTATTTTGGGAAAATTTATTTGGGAAAAATAACAGAATCTTTTGCTTTGATCTATCTTGTTTTAAAAGACCATGGGGCTTCCCTGGTGGCGCAGTGGTTGGGAGTCTGCCTGCCAATGCAGGGGACACGGGTTCGAGCCCTGGTCTGGGAGGATCCCACATGCCGCGGAGCAACTAAGCCCGTGAGGCACAACTACTGAGCCTGCGCGTCTGGAGCCTGTGCTCCGCAACGGGTGAGGCCACTACAGTGAGAAGCCCGCGCACCGCGATGAAGAGCGGCCCCCGCTGCCCGCAGCTGGAGAAAGCCCGCGCACAGAAACGGAGACCCAACACAGCCAAAAATAAATAAATAAATTTATTTTTAAAAAAATTTTTAAAAAAATAAATAAATAAAAGACCATGACTTACATATATATATATATATATATCCACACATTATATACATATATATCTCCACATAATACATAATTTATAATTTGTCTTTTAGTCTCAAAATTTATATAAGTTAAGAACATCTGTATCATTCTATTATGTTTTTACTCTTTTAATTACAATATTTTATCTTTTACTTAAAAATCTAGGAGAATATGACAAAATAGAAATATTTGTTAATTTTGGTTGAGTATGAACAGTATTTAGCCTTTATTTTCCACAGTGGAATTTGTTTGCTTCCTACCTATAGGGACATTCGAGCTTCACAATCTGTAAAGAAGGCGCAGCAAGACCTCAGAAAGGTCTCCATTCCAATCTCCAGTTAGTTTATGACTAAGACGGTGACCATCACTTAATTGCATTAAAAGATGGAAAATCAAGCAAAGAAATGTGAATGGGAGATATTTTATCCATTCAGATAACAAAAGAAACTACTAAATTAGCAAGTACATGAACATGGGAATAAAGATGATACAGGAGAACTGAAGGGGGAAGGGCGTTCTTTTCTGCAATTTGAAAATACTGTTTCTGGAACCTTTTTAGATCTTCCAGTGACCAATCATACTGTTCGCCCCAGTGGAGAAAACTGCAAAAGTAAATGTGGGTTAACTCCACGCCCTGCCTCAATCCTGTCTCTGCGTCTCCCGAGCTGTTTCTATTTTCCATTTGAGGTGACCCTTCGGCACCACACCCACCTCCCTGGATCACCAAGGCCTGCCCCAACCCCAGGACCACCACAAAATGCCACTGTCTCAGTTGACTACGGGTTTCAGTTTTTGTCATTATCCAGGCCAAAGTAAAAACAAAAATTCTAGATGGAGACCGAGAATACTTGGACAAATGTGCCTGGGTCACTGACATTTTAGATTTTTAATAACACTGAGGTTTGTCTTAGCTGATTTCCCACACAGGCAGATGCCAAGAGGAAGGCTTTTGTAAATGTAAATTATTCAGGAAGGTGATTCACAGGGAGCAGGAATAAAGAACAGGGGATTGAAATATGAAAGGGGTAAAGCTAGTAACACTGGGACACACAAAGGAGTTGGCTCCTGCTATGGGCTGCTCCTCACACTGGACTGTTTGAAACACGTGTCGGGTTGCCTTCCTTGGAGTTAAGAAAGGGGAAAGCTTGTCCATCAGTATGTGCCACCCGTTAGTGAGTCCACGGTGACCCCATAGTTGCACACGCATAAAAGCCGAAGGACACCCAGGGCCGCAGGGTCGGGGAAGCTCCAGAGCACGCAAGCAACTGCCCTGAAGTTGCACAGCAGCTGTGCAAAGCTGGGAAGGCTGCCCAGCCCCAAGCGTCTAATCGTGGGTCTTCCCATAGGAGAGGACGAACCTGAGGTTCCTCCCAGCCCAGCTCTGAGCCTGGGTACAGTTAGGCTCCTGAGACACGGCCACATGTACTGGAATGTGACCTGAGACTTACGCACATTGAACAATTCTCATCCCAGGCTGGAGAAATTCCCACAATGCCAAAACCGAAGTCAGAGTTTCAAGGTTTGCAAAATACCCTCCTCCCTCCTTCCCTCCTTCTGAATTTTTTTTCAGGGGTAGAGAAAAAGACTACATCCTTTATGTTTGTTAGAAAGAAAATCTAAACACTGCCTGGATATGAACATAATTGGAAATTTACTCCCTCACTTTTAAGGTGTTAAATCCAACTTATGAGTAAACAGACGAAACTTCCCTAACATCCCAGGCCTCCCACCATCGCCTAATGTGACTGTTTTGTCTGCTGTCAAATAGAGCTGAGCTTTAATTATTAATTTACAAGTCAAATGATCTCTTCCATTGAATCATTCCCTCACAGACTGAAGGAGTGCTTAAACGTTGTCTAGACCAACGTCTTGCTTTGCAGATGAAGGAAGTGAGGAGGAAAAAGGAAGCAAACTGTCACAAGTCAGCCAAGGAGTCAGGCTCAGGTCTTCAGACGCCGGGTCTAAGGTTTTCTCTGTGTGACTCCAGCGGGATGGCTTTGTCTTCCGGGTCTAAGGTTTTCCCTGTGTGGCTCCAGCGGGAAGGCTTTGTCTTCTTGATATTTCATTTCATGCAGCTGTACTTTCTATTTCCACCTGAAGTGCTGCCACCGTCATTTTTCCGTAGGACCGCACTGCAGTTTACGGCTCATTTAGTTTATAGTGTTCGGGCAGCCAGGCGCACCCTCCCCCAGACGGAAGTTTCATGATGAATCGTGAGTGTCAGGGCCACCCCAAGAGGCACTGCTTATGCTTTTCCCACAAAACGCCTCTGGGGCTGAACTACTGCGCCCTTGTGATGAAGGTAATCGGGGCCAAGCGCGTGAGGACCCCGGGGCTCTGAGGTCCTGGTGGTGCACCCTCACCTCTGGCCTCTGCCACCCCGCACCCACGCGGAAGAGTAGAAATGCAAGGGTGTTAGCCTCGAATGTAAAGGCCCCACGTTTAGACTAGCGGGGTCAGGACTGCTTGACGAGCAGATGAAGATCTACCAACAAATGTGGGGAGAAGCCCGGACGCCTCTACTCACAGGGATCTTCCTCTGGGACCTCTGCTCCAGAAGTTTCCCCATGTAATAGCACTTGCACTTAACTGAGTTGCATATTTTAAACATTCACTGGTCGAGTACAAATTAGGTCCCTCACTGCTGGGTCTAGCGAGGATAACTCACCTCATAAGTATCTCATCGTTGCCTCTCACACAGCAGGGACCAGGGCACTAACGTTGCAAAACCAGTGGGGTAGAAAGAGGCCACACAACCCAGAATAATAATGTAATATCACGCAGAACTGGGAGCCGGGAGCCTGAAACTGGTCCTCCAGCCGCCGGGGCATCTTCCTCACCCCCAAACGTCTTTTTAGATTTCTCGTAGTGGAGGTTCCCAAAGACAAATGATCTCAGCTTTTGTTTATCTGAAATGTTCTTATTTTTGCCTTTATTTTTTTGCGGTACGCGGGCCTCTCACTGTTGTGGCCTCTCCCGTTGCGGAGCACAGGCTCCGGACGCGCAGGCCCAGCGGCCATGGCTCACGGGCCCAGCCGCTCCGCGGCACGTGGGATCTTCCCGGACCGGGGCACGAACCCGAGTCCCCCGCATCAGCAGGCGGACTCTCAACCACTAGCGCCACCAGGGAAGCCCTTTGCCTTTATTTTTGAACGTTATTTTCACCAGATAGTGAATTCCAGGTTCATAATTCCTTTTCTCTTTCAGCTTTTTAAAGGTATCTTTCTGCTTTCTTCTGGATTGCTTCATTTCTGATGAATGTTCAGCACTGTTTTTTTTTTTTTTATATCATTGTTCTTCCTTTCCTCTGACTGCTTTTAAGATTTTCTCTTTCTCTTTGGTTTGCATCAATCCAAAATGATGCAGTTTGCTTTGTGTTTGTCCTGCTTTTTAAATCTGTAGGTTGATATTTTTCATGAAATCTGAACATTTTCAGCCATTATTTCCTCAAATATGTAGTTCTAGCCCAATTTCCCTCTCTTCCTTTTCTGGCAGTTCAATCACATGTGCATTAGACCACATGCCCAGAGGCTCCGTTATCTTTTTCAGTCATTTTTCTCTCTGCATTTCCGTTCCCATCACCCTATCTTAAAACCCACTAAACTTTCTTCTCTTAACCTGCTGTTGAGCCTACCAGATAAAATTTCGAATTCAGATACTGTGTTTGGCAGATGCAGAATGTTCATTTGGTTCTTTTTCTAAAGAATTAATTTCTGTATGGAGTCCCCCATCTTGTCATCCTTTTTGTGCCCTTTCCCCTTAAGTCCTTGAACGTAATTATCACTGCTGTATTCAAGCCCTTATCTTACAAGTCCAGCATCCCTCGGGTTTTCATTTTTTATGGATTTCTGAAAATTGTAGATGTTATGTTGCGGAGTCTGATTTATGTTAACTTCCTTAGAAGAATATTGAGCTTTATTTTATTCATTTACTGGCCAATTAGCTTTATTCTGTTTGTACTTATTTTTAGCCTTTCTTAGGCAGGTTTAAGCTCCCATACTCTAGGGCTAGCGCACCCCGTGCTCTGACCTTGCTGGGGTCTCAGTCGGATGCCTGCGGTACCCACGATGGCTTCTCAGATCACCAGCATCTCTCAACACTGTGTGACCCCGACAGCCCCTAGTAGCTGCTCTTTGCTGGCCTTCAGGGAGTTTCATCCTGTGTCTGTAGAACTTAGTATTTGGCCAAACACTCCGGGGAACTCCTATACAGGGCTCCTCCTCTGTGCGCCTGCTTCTCTTACACCCTGTTCCTTACATTCCAGCAGCCTGAGAGGCCCTGAATTTTATTCTGTGTGTCTTCCACCCAGCACTGCCACTGGACCTGGGCTCCATTACCCTATGGCACAGTTGGAATGTGCCCCCAGCAAGAAAACCAGGGCGTGTGTGAAGCTCATCTCGTGAGAGTCCCTTCCCCCGGGACCACAGCGT
>NW_006784423.1:578258-585904 GCF_000442215.2 Lipotes vexillifer | reverse complement strand
CCAGCGCTTCCGATCCCTAAACGCAGCGGTTTCATAGCTGTTTGCAGTGGGAAGATACATCTGCTAACCATCACTGAAGCATGGTGCAAACCAGAAGCAGCAGCATTACTTGTGACATAATGAAAGTAAGCTTCTTATAAGTACACGTTGAATTCATTGAGAGATGCCGTGGTAGCAACACGTTATAATTGAATCAGGTCTCTTATGGGTTTTAGAAATTTGGGCTTAAGTTCCTAGCTCCGTGACTTCAGTTAATCATTTATCAGTCTAAGCTTCACCCTTCTCATTTGTAAATTAAAGAAGGAGTATTAGATTATCTGTAAAGTTCTTCCTAGTTCTAGTGCCTTTTGATTCTGTGGCACAAAGATAAAATTCATGAATTTTTCAGTTTCGAAGTGGTCCAAATAAGCAACCCCTTTATTTTAGCGCTGGTAAGAGTTCATGAGGGCCTTGATAAGAGAAGATGCGGAGAGAAAACTGAGTGCTTAGTGTACCATCAAATTGTCTTCCATATATGCTATGCCTAATGCTCAGCATATTATAGGCATTTAAATTTCCCACAAGAGTAACTGTAACATACCTAATAACTCAGTGAATAATACCAAGAACTCATTACTCCCTCTTCTGCCAAGTGGAACAGATAATGTGTTTTATATTAGTTCTAAGAATGACTTGAATAATAGAGGCCAACTTACTCGTCTAGACTTCCTCTTTTATTGTAGACTGTTCCGGTTTACTGACCAGATTTAAACAAAATTGGAGTAGTTGGTGTAATCTGAGGATTGAAGGATCACAACTGTTACCTTCATTTATTTATTTACTCCGCAAATATCTCTTGAGAACTTATTACATACCAAGCACTGTACCAGCTTCTAGAGACAAAATTATGAGCAAAATAAACTGGGGGGCTTCCCTGGTGGCGCAGTGCTTGAGAGTCCGCCTGCCGTTGCAGGAGACGCGGGTTCGTGCCCCGTTTCGGGAGGATCCCACATGCCGCGGAGCGGCTGGGCCCGTGAGCCGTGGCCGCTGGGCCTGCGCGTCCGGAGCCTGTGCTCCGCAAATGGGAGAGGCCACAACAGTGAGAGGCCCGCATAACGCAAGAAAAAAAATAAATAAATAAATAAATAAATAAATAAACTGGGTTTCTGCTGTCACAGAGTCTTGTGGAGGAGATAGGTACTAATAAAATAATAAATCAATGTAAAGTTTCAACTCTGAAATGCTCTATCAAAGAGGAGACTGTTAGAAGAGGCTAGAGTGTGGATTTTAGCTTGGGAATAAAACAGCTTCCCAGGAAGAACACTCTGTGGTGAGAGGGAGGTGGTGGGCATCCTTGTCTTGATCCTTATTTTAGACAAAATGCTTTCAACTTTTCACTGCTGTGGATGATGTTAGATGTGTGCTTTTCATATATGGCTCTTATTATGTTGAGGTAGGATCCCTCTATACCCACTTTGTTGAGTTTTTATCATAAATAGATGTTGAGTTTTGTCAAAATCTTTTTCGTCATCTATTGATGGTCATATGATTTTTATTCTTCAATTTATTAATGAGGAGTACGACACTGACTCTTCTGCAGGTATTGAACCATCCATGTATCCTTGGGATGAATCCCCTTAGTTTTCTAGTTTTAGCAATATTAACCTTATCTTCCATAAAACATAATAAAATTACCTACACATTACCAACAATTCCTCGACACAGTGTTCATTCATCACTCTGCACACTCACACACACTCTACTCAAAGTACTGTTTAAAGTGACAAAAAATGCAGATGACCCTACGATCTGACAAAATGATGTACACAGCCACCAAACACTGTAATATCAATCCTATTAGTTATTGACATAGAAAATATCCATACTAAATTATTAAGTTTAAAAAACAGGTTGACTTTCCCAAGCAGTATGTTAACTAATCACCTAATTTGGAAAATATATGCATATGTTAGTGTACACATAGAAAGACATCTAAAAATGTATATACTACAGCTTTAGCAATGAACCTTTTTTGTTATAAATTTTTATCCTTTTTAATTTTGTACATGTTTTTAATAGCTTGGGTTAATTTTACAATCCAAAATGTTTTCATTTTATTTTTTAATGGAAATATATTAACAGATTATTTTAAACATAAAGGTGAGGTGGTAAGATTTTCATATTGAAAAATTCACTCTAGCACACGTATGTACGCAGAGGAGATGCACATACACAAGTGAAAAGACTTGCACAGAGGCCCAGGCGGACATTCATTTGAACTAGGGGTTTGGTGTTGTGACAACGAGGAGATGAACTCCAGAAATGGTAGAAAAAATTGACATGAACTGATGATATTCAGTTACCCTCTGCTCTCACAATGCTACACATTTGGGATAAGGACATGAACACTGAATCTCACTGTCCATTTTCTTGTTGAAATTATAATCACCTGTGACTGTTTTTTTTTCTTATTTAAGTCTTTTTAAGCACTTAAAAAATCAAATCCATGTAATTATTTTCCAGTTTCATAGCAATCCTAAACTGTCAGAATGGTATTCATGAATAAAATATGTATATTAAACCCAAATAATTTCTGTGATGTCGCCAATGGTTGCTGAGAAAAGTACTTTAATAAAATAATGGTCTAAGTTGAATAAAACAGTGATAACTGGCAATGGAGTTGTTTATTAAGTAATTTATTTGGCAAAAACTGACTGAATAACTACTATCCAACTTTGTGCAGGACTGCATGCTGTGGAAGATTACGATCAATTGAATAAGAAATGGTCCCCTTCCCAAAGAATTCATAATCTGGGGAGGATACTGAAGAAACGCATCACTAACCATATTCCAACGTCATAATAACGACAATAGCCAGCACACACCAAATATATATACTGTGTCAAGAGCTGGAATAAGCAATCTACATACGCTATCTCATTTGAGCCTCACGACAACCCTATAAAACATTAGATATAAAATCATTATCTCCATGTCACATATGAGGAAACAAAGACTTAGAAAGGTTTTGTAACTGGATCAGTATCAGAGAGCTAGTGAGGGATAACACAGAGATTCATGTGCGTGATTCCAGAGCACACGTGCTACACTGTCGGGCCAACAGGATGAACAGCTTCTGCACAGAACACAAACAGTTCATTCCTTGGGGGCAAACTAAGGAAGGCGGTACAGAGAAAGTGACTTTTGTTCCAGACTTGAAATTTTCCACATGCTTGAAAATGCGTAGGAATTCAAGACAGAGACATTAGCATTAGAAGAGGCAAACAGGACTAAAATTGAATGACACATAGTCATGTGTGACTGGAAAACAGAATGTAGAAAGCTATTCACAGATGCTGAGACTTCAAAGGAAGGAAAAGTATTTCCTGAATTTAAACAAAGGTCTTTAAACGTCAAGGAGCCAAGAATAACATGCCTTTTATCTAGTCAGAATCTCATTAATTTTTAATGAATATCAGCAAATTCGATGTGTACATAAAGTTATAAAATGGCCACAGGGAATATACCATCAGATAGTTTGCATTCTTTAGTTAAATACTGTTAGGAATTTAAAGGTTTGAATTTACTGTCGCATAAATACGTACATGTTTGTCAGCTGTGCTGGACGTGGTTGACCAATAGTTCGAGTTTAATAACATGCAAAAGAAACAGAGTATATATCCCCTGTGATTTGAAAGTCACCACAAAGCCCTGTGGGCCAAAAGTTCTTCAGGCTATAGCCCATCACTGAGAGAGAAATTCTTACACTCAGTCACCCTTTAAGACAAGCTTCTCTTAAGTGAAATAGACAGAGAAAGACAAACACAGTATGAGCTCAGTTATACGTGGAATAATTTTTAAAAAGCCAAATGCATAGCAACAGAGACTAGAATGGTGGTTTCCAGGGGCAGGAAAGTGAGGAAAATGGGAAGATGCTGGTCAAAGGGTACAAACTTCATTACAAGATGAGTAAGTTCTGGCATGTAATGCACAGTATGGTGACCATAATTAACAATACTGTACGTATCACAAACTTGAAGGTTGGTAAGACAGTAGATCTTAAATGTTCTCACCACAAAAAAATTGTAATTCCGTGAGGTGATGGATGTGCTAACTAACACATGGTTGACAATCATTTCACAATATATGTGTATACTGAATCATCACATTGTGCACTTTGTTATATGTCAATTGCATCTCAGCAAAGCTGGAACGAAATAAAGTAAGACAAAATTCTCCACAATAGCACAACTAGGGGCAGAAAAGGATGCCCAGTACTAGCATAAATTCCTTCTTGGTTTCATGATTAACCTTAAGATTTCATATGAATTGACGCTGATGCTCTATAACATAGCCATAAATATACAATAAACCTATAAAAATGTAATGTCATTGAAAAAATTACTCATCACAATGTAATCTTAGCACTTCATGAAGCAGGACTATAGTTATCCCATGACTTACCCTGCATTAAGTGGCCAGATTCCAGTTTAAGAAGTGCTGGATTAAGATACTATCTTTAAACACTGTTTTTAGAGTCATAACTTTGTCCTCTGACAGACTGGCTTGGAAATCAGAATACAGGACCAGAAAGGAGCAGTACACAGAAGCTGTACACTTCAACAGGACCGGAATTAGACACTGAGTAAGGTTCTATGGATCGGGCACTGCCAGGATAGACAGCCAGTGCCGAAGGGGGGCTTGGAAGAATTTGTGAGGAGGGTGGGAAGAGGCAGGGAGAGAGAAGAAATGAGGTTGTGCGCTAATATCGATATTGATTTTAGTATGAAACCCACAGACTGTACATACAAAGGAAGAAGACAGTGGTTTCAATGGAGATATGAACATGGAGGAAAACACCGGAAGGAAACTACAAACGACTTCAAATAGCAAAACAGAATATAGTAAACATGTTGATTCATTGCAATCCACAGCCCTTATTTAGATCTTAAGATGAACTTTCAGCATTAGTGGGACTTTTAAATAGCGAGTAATGGGTATTTGATGATAAAAAGGAATTATCGTTTGTTTTCTGTGCTGTGAATGGTACTGCAGTCATTTTTGTATAAAAATTATTTAAAGAAACATACTGAAATTTTCACTAATAAAATGATACGATGTCTTGACTTTGCTCAAACTAAGCAGGGAAGAAATTGAGGTTATAAATTAAACAAGACTGGCCATGAATAATAACTGCTGACACTGGAAGACACTTACATGGATTTCCTTGCAGCGTTCTCTCTACTTCTGTATACGCTGAATATTTTCCATTAGAAGTAGGCAAGTGTTGAGAGGCAAAAGTAACATTCAGAAGCTAGACGACAGAGCTCTGAGTGGGAAAGGTCGGAAAGCGGGGGGAATGGCAGGGAATCGGGAGGGAAAGCACATCAGGGGAGGGATGTTATGTTTAATAAGCAACTGATGATATTTACACCCCCCAATTTCACCTGCAAAATCTTTAAATTGTTTTCTTACATCCTATACTTCTCATTAGGGCTGAGTACATTCTTTCTAGAAAATGCAAATGGCTCTGAATCCCTGCAGCAAGGTGGCTGGTTGGCAGGCAGGCAGCGGCAGAGACAGAATAGTGCTCCAGGCAAGGGCACAACGAAAGGCACCGAGGGCAGAGAAGCTCCTGTTGGGAGGAGACACTAAGAAAGAGGATCCGAGTTGGTGGAAACCTCATCCCATGGAAGATGTGCCTGTCTCACTGGTCCTTCTGCAAATAACAGCTCAACCTCTAAGCAGAATACAGAAAAGCAACTACCTGAGGACTCTGGACTTTGATTCTTCAAAAAGGCAGATTTGGAGGCTGTCTAAATTTGGAGCAAGCCCCTGATTTTTTGCAGCTGTGCCCTTAGGACAACACGGTCACCGGGGCGGCAGCATAATGATGTCTGAAATCCCAATACAGAAGCCACTGTCTTATGTGGCAACCTCAGAACAGAGAGAATCGGGGGAAAGTCAAGCCCAAATGTGTTTAAAACTCAGCCCAAACCTCCAAGATTCCTAACCATGCATGTGTAGGAAAACTGAAAGTGATTTGCAGGTAAGGCAGGAAGACCGAACTGAGAGCTGAGGGGCAGCCCAGAACAGCTGTGCAAGGTGCAGTTCGCATCTGAGTTAGTTCCCTTGTGTAACAGAACGGCAAAATTCTTCAGAACCGTGAGAAAATACAGAATTTCCATAGCATAATATTTACACCATCAAGAATACAATCTGGAAGGACTTGGTATGTGAATATAATTTTATAATGGAAAATTATAAACCAACTTTATAAGAAAAGCCAGCTAATTAATACCAACTCTAGATCAATCAGATGTTGTAATTATGAGACAAAGACTATATTTTTTTTGAATTTTTAACCTTTTTAAATTAATTTTTATTGGAGTACTGTTGCTTTACAATGTTGTGTTAGTTTCTGCTATACAGCAAAGTGAATCAGCTCTATGTATCCATATATCCCCTCTTTTTTGGATTGCCTTCCCATTTGGGTCACCACAGAGCACTGAGTAGGGTTCCCTGTACTATACAGTAGGTTCTCGTTTTTTGTTTTTTGTTTTTTTGCGGTACGCGGGCCTCTCACTGCTGTGGCCTCTCCCGTTGCGGAGCACAGGCTCCGGACGCGCAGGCTCAGTGGCCACGGCTCACGGGCCCAGCCGCTCCGCGGCCTGTGGGATCCTCTCGGACCAGGGCACGAACCTGTGTCCCCTGCATCGGCTGGCGGACTCTCAAACACTGCGCCACCAGGGAAGCCCTATTTATTTGTTTTATACATAGTAGTGTATACATGTCAATCCCAATCTCCCAGTTTATCCCACCCCCTCTACGCCCCCACCCCAGTATCCATATGTCCGTTCTCTACACCTGTGTATGAGACAAAGAGTTTAAAGCAGCTATTATATCTATGCTTGATGAGGTAAAAACTACACAGAGCTATGTACACACACATACACACACATACACATACACGTATATATGCGTGTATAGCACATATATATTTTATAGCACGTATATATTGTACATGTTTTCAAAAGGGAAATAAAACCATTTTTAAGAGTCAGAGGGAGTTTTAGAACATAAGACTACAATAGCTGAAAAAAGTTCACTGAATGTGTTTAGTAGAAGAACAGAAGGAAAATCAATAAACGTGATGATAGATCAATAAAAACTATCCCATCTAAATAAGAGAGAGGGGGAAAAAAATGATGTTAAAAAACCCCCAGAGCCTCAGGTACCTCTGGAAGAAAGTAACTAATAAGAGTAAGAGCTAAAATCAAGTAAAAAGAAAAATCAAACAGCAAAGAAAATTAACAGAACCAAAATCTGATTCTGTGAAAGGACTGACAAAATTGACAACCTAGCTAGACTGATGAAGAAAATAAGACAGGGAGAAAACGCAAATTGCCAATATTAGAAATGAAAGAGCGGTGATCACTACGGTTACTAGAGACATTAAAAGAATAGGGATAAAATGATCAACAATTTTATGCAAACAAATGTTACAATTAAAAGGGGCAAAACTAGAGATTAATACTCTTCATGAACATATCATAAAAATTCTTAACAGGGCTTCCCTGGCGGCGCAGCGGTTGAGGGTCCGCCCGCCGATGCGGGGCACGCGGGTTCGTGCCCCGGTCCGGGAGGATCCCACGTGCCGCGGAGCG
>NW_006784423.1:571909-578189 GCF_000442215.2 Lipotes vexillifer | reverse complement strand
AAAAAAAAAAAAAAAAAAAAAGAAAGAAAGAAAATCTTAACAAACATAGCAAAATAAATCCATAAATATTTATAAAGGATGAAATACGATAAAGTAGGGTTTATACTTGGGATGCAAGACTGAGTATTCACATGTTAATAAATTCAGCATATCAACAGGAATACAGGAGAAAAATACACAATAATCTACAGAGAAAGTGTGGCCGAAGCCAATCATCCACAGTCACAGGTAAATATGAATTCTCCTCCCTCGGAGAAACAGGAACAGAAGGGGAAAGAGCACATAGCACAAAAAAGCATTTAGCCTCACTATATGTAATGTTGAAGTACTCAACATTTGCCCCTTATGATTGGGAACAAGTTAGGAATGGCCACTGTCCGCATTTTTATTCAGCATTGCACTAAACTCCAAGCCAGTACAATAAGACAAGAAAAAAAAATCATCAAGATTGGGAAATAAGATATAATGCTGTATCTCTCTGCAGATTACATGTTTGTTTACATAGAAGATCTTCAGAAATCAATAAAACACTTAAAGAAACTAGTAGTAAATTTAGCAGCACACAGAATACAAAGTTAATAAAGAGAAACTAATTGTAGTATATTCTATTAGCAGCAAACAATTCTATTTTCAAATTCCATTGTAATGCTGTCTAGAAAAACACCGAATGAAAGTCTTAAAAACCTCCACTCTGAAAACTACAGACACTGCTGAGAATTCCATTGTTCAGTTAATTAACTCCAGCTCACCACATTTGCTGGACTTATAAATACCTGATAATTCACTACGTCTAATTCAGTACCACTGATGAAATGACTTTTACGGTCTCTCATTACACAGCTCACAAACTGAGGAAAGGCAAATGAAATAAGTTTTAAGTATTTTCTCCATCACTTTGCTCCACTGCTACTTACAGCAGCTTTCTAGAGTAAAATGGTTCAAATTTAGAGAGAGAAAGCAGTCTCGGGAGTATTACAGCCATTTCATCATGGTTAGAAAGACACCAACAGTGGTACCTTAAAGTTGTCATTACTAATTCTGAAAAAAATAATGAATAATAGTGTTTTGGAAAGACTCAAGGCAGAAGCATGACAGAAAATGGATTTGCTTCAGTATGAAAATGTATATGGATGCAGGGGATCATATTCTCAAACACAGTAACAAAGGTAGAGTCCAGGACACAGAAGCTTTCCAAAAATCAGATGCCTATGGCCACTCATCTCTGGCAGCTTTTCCCTGTGAAGGGCTGAGGATGCTTCCAGTCAAGGAGAGCTTCCTGGATGAGACATGGTGGCTCTGGGTGTGGCCAAGGTGTCCAGAGGCAGATCATAGACCATCTGAGTAAAGTGCAGCACTGATATAGAGAATGATCAGATGGGCTGTCCTGATTATAACACCAAGGGAAATCATCACAGATGTACATGATTTTGACAGACGTTTCTGGCACACACTCTATTTTCTTGAGCACACTCTACATTTAAGATATTGGGCTAGATGCTGGAAAGAACACAAATATAATTTTAACACAACTTCCACCTTGAAGTGACTGACAATTCATTAGGGTTAAATGATTTTCTATGAAGATGCCACTGAAATTCAATGTGGAAAGTCTTTTCAGCAAACTCTGGGGAGGAGCTACTGGATACCTTTGTGGGGTAAAAAATAACATTAACCCTTAACTCAAGGCAAACATGAAATTTTGCTCAACACGGATCATGGGACTAAATGTAAATATTTATAGAAAATAAAAGAAATAAGATTCACACAAAAATAACTACAAATTGAGGCAAAAAGGAAAAACTTCACAAAGACAATGCAAGGCATAGTAAACAACTCAAAAGAGAGTGAAATTGCCTCTAGATGAAAAGAAACTATAAGCCTTCACGAGGAGTGACTCTCTTGGGTTGCTCTTATGCTGGTCTTTAAAGCGATGGGAGAATTACCATTTATCTTTGTAAAACATGGGCAAGTAGTAGACAGAATCTGGGCTGGTCACTAAATACTAGGATGGGACAGAGACAGGAGATCTGGCCAGTTGCAGGGTGTCTAGGAAAGAGAAGGAGAGCTCCCTCTGTAGGGAACCTGCTGACTTTTGCAACGACTTCAGACAAAGTGAGCGAGCTCTGGACATCCAGGGGAGGGCAGAAGACAGCGGCCAGGTGTTTGGGCAGGAGGGACAGGCACAGTCAGGTGGAAGAGCGAGTACCACCCGGAAGACACTCTCACAGGTGTCGGAGGAGTGAGTCTACAATTCAGCAGAGAGAGGAAATCGGCATTAGTAGCACAGGGCATCAGAGCCTCCCATGGATGGTGCTTCAGAGGAGGTGTTATGAACTGAATGTCTGTATCCCCCCAGAAGTCTTACGTTGAAATCTAGTTGTCAGTGGGACGGTGTTTGGAGGTAGAGCGTTCGGGTAAAGTCGTGACGGTGGAGGCCTGGTGACTGGAATTAGTGCCCTTAGAAGAGGCCAGAGATCGGCATCTTTCTACCGCATGAGGAGACAGCGAGAGGTCAGCAGTCCGTAACTCAGAAGAGAGTCCTCACCAGAGCCCAACCACACTGGCACCCTGATCTCAGGCGCTCAGCCTCCAGAACTGTGAGAAATAGACTTCTGTTGTCGATAAGCCACTCAGGCTATGTACTTTGTGACAGCAGCGCAGACACACAGACAGAAGAGCTCCAGTCTCAGAGAAGAGGAGACCGCTCATCAGGGCAACTGTGGAGCTGCAGGAGGACAGGAAGCAGTTGGAGAGCCTGGGATGAAGCCGGGTGAGGTAGGAGGGTATGGGACTTGGGCTGAAGACAGGTGAGCTTGGCAACACAGAAATTCAGAGAATAAGGTGGAATTCGGTGACGTGGCTGGACCACCACCAGCCCCTATTAACACGTATACTCCTCAGTCAGTGCATAAAACTGTTGATCATTTTTTTCCTATTCTTTTAATGTCTCTAGCACTGCGCCTGACAGTTGAAAGCTGGGCAGGAAGAGGCATAGTGATGGCGTCGGGTTGGGTTCCCTTAGTACCACACAATGAGGCAAGAATTTGAGTGTAAGTCATCGTTTGAAACATGATCCCAAAAAGCACTAACAGGGCAATATGAAAGGAAACGGGGATGCAGGAATCACTACTGAGCAGATTACTGCATCTAGAGGCTAAGTCCCGTGGAAAGCTTCTGGAACACAGTATAGAATACTCCAAGAGATGTGGCCTTTTGAAAACGGAGACACCCACAGCATTCTTACACCTACTCCTTTTTGTCATTGATTAAAGGACGCATCTGAGACTAT
This sequence comes from Lipotes vexillifer, assembly GCF_000442215.2. Lineage (NCBI taxonomy): Eukaryota > Metazoa > Chordata > Mammalia > Artiodactyla > Lipotidae > Lipotes > Lipotes vexillifer. The sequence continues at coordinate 574,900 of NW_006784423.1, read as the reverse complement.
TAACTCCTTTAATTCTGACCTGCCTCGTGTATAGGTCAAATATGTTCCCTTCACCAAAGAATATTTGTCAGGAAATTTGATGTGCTTGCAGGAGCAAAGCTTCCATGGGAATGGAAATGCTTAAGGGATTCTGGCGGGGCACCAAACCTATCCACACCGTATACCTCCATACTGCCCAGGTCCACCCATGTTCCACGTTAAGGTCATTTTGTCCTGTCCCTGACTCTTCAATATAGTGGGCAGTTACAGTTTCTGATAACAAAGAAAGTTTTGCATGTCTTACCACAAAGGGGTAATTGCCCTGAATTCTCATCCCTGCTACTACAATTGCTCCCTGGACGATAATTTATATTCATTTCCCTCTTTCACCATCCATCTTGCCATGTCTTTGTCAGGCGAGGATTGGGGCAAGTGCCCATTTGTGGGTTTTCCTGGGAATGGAAGCACCAAGAAGTGCCCCACAGGATCACCCATGTTCCTTCATATTCCACCCACATTAAGTAGCAGCAAGCTTATGTGATCATGATTATAAAGGCTCATTTCCCCTGACGGTATGACTTCTTTCATTGCCTGCTGGTCCATTGGTGTAAGAAGCCCAAAATGATGACCCACAGCTTTGGGTTCAGTGGAAACCTTACTATAGTCCCTGGTAGAAGCATCCCCACTCAAACCTGGAACAAGGGTTTCTAAATAGCACATAGATTAAAGTAACAGCTACAGGAAACATAAATTCCCCATCGTCAATTTCGAGTGACGGTTAAGAGGAATACTTGCATTCCTCTGTTCCTGAATACAGGTTCTCCACCCACCAGGGACACGATGCTGTATAACGGTTATTGGTTCGAGGTGTAGACTATGTCTGAAGGACAGAGCCCAAAGCAAAATAGCATCATCTCCAAAGTGACACCTTAGCCCTAAGGAGGCAATCCTAATGCTCTATCAGGCCAGCAGCTCCAGGTAATGCAATAAATGGTACAACCTGTACCAATAAATGGTCCCGTAACCATGCACCTGTGGTTCTGTGGGACCTCATGCTGATAACTCATAAAGCCTATGAACCCTCAAATAGTGTAAGCTGAGGCACTGTGGGAAAGGAGGCAAACCCAGATCTAGTACATACATCAGTCCCAGCATGGACAAATATCCACTTCCTCCAAAACAGAAATCAACCTGTCACCAAGTAGCTCATTGATTTCCTTGAAGGATGGAGGGATGGTACCATCTTGAGGTCTCAGTTTTAATCTCTGCTGACAGCTCATAAATTCAACGGCGGCAACAGCTACACTGACCTGGGGAAGACGGAGCCCATGTGGCCGCCATGTCTGCCCTGGTGGCAGAGCTGCACACACAGCTCCACTGGCTTAGTAGGGAGGTGTCCAATTCCAGAGGTTGGAGTTCATCCTTTGGACAAAGCATCCATCTCCTCAGTTGCTTAGCGCCCCTCTGAGGTGGACGCTCTCCAGCAGGTGTTGATTGACAGGTGCACACTTTGAACCACTCCCACGGACTCATTCACTGGCCTCTCCCCTGTTTCCCTGGCCTGCACCCCTCCAATACTGTCTCTTCCGGTCCCCAGAGCAACAAGCCACGTCATTAGCTGTACCCGGAAGGCCTTGTTAAGTCCTTACCTCAGACGGATCTCTCTCCATGTCAAGTTTCTGACCGGGTTTATCGCTCCACGTTCTGCCCATTGCGAGGAGGTACCCCATCCACGGTCTCTCAGGGCTGCTCTAGTACGTGGGATGGAATGTACCAACAATCCAGTTTTGCTCGCATCAATTTATCAAACTAATTTATTCATGAACTAAACATGCAATTGTTAATGCTCTATCAGCTGGTCATAGGGAAGCTTCCAAGGGACCACAGGTGTGCGCTGACGGAGACACAGGTGGAGCGGAAGCCGTGACCCGGGGTCTGAGCTCCTACTGCATGACTATTCCTGTAATGCATTGGCGCCCCTGGACCTGCTTACACGTGATCGATCACATGCCATTTCCAACACGTGATGGTTTGGTTCTGTGCTCACCCAACCTTATGACAGGTGAGTAGCATCATCCGGTGACCTTGTCACTTGATGTCCAGTGTCAGGCACTGAGTCTCTACCGAGGTCTAGCTGCGTCCCAGAACTACTTTCCTACAGTGAACTCCGAGTGAACACGAGCAGGGGATTCGAGTCACGTCAGAGAGAGAATCCAAGGACAATGCTGAGTACGTCAAACACCTGAACGTCCGTCGTTCCGGCTTCTTCATGGTGACCTTCCCTCGGGGTCCTCATGAGCACATCCCCTGGGAGCACGCGCAGCCTCAAATGTGCAGTCACACCCCCAGCAAAAACCCCACAGTCGAGGAATCAGAAAAACAGCAGGGAAAAGGCTCCCTCTTAGTCCCCAAACCCGCCACTTCTGTGCATTTTACCGAATTGAAACAGTAATTAAAATTGTCCAGATGCTGTCGGTTCAGGGGAGCACTAAAGTAGAAAACACAAAATTGCTTTAATTGCCTTGAGGTGATTAAATGTGGAAGTAATGGGTTCTCCATCAATCTAGCCTCCTTTTTTAGCAGAGAAAACACTGACCAGGTTGCATTTCAAGAATATCGATCTGTCTGAGCTGTGTGTGTATTTTTAAATAACTGTAGGCAGGTTATAGATCTGCTTTCCGATTCTTAGTGGCGCCTCAAACCTTCCTATTCATCCCACAAAGAGGCATCTACTTCCCAGTTCTGCCTCACTAGCTCAGAAACTTCTCAACTGGGCGCACACACAACAGCAAAACTATAAAGGTAAGCTCTCTGGGGTAGAAATTCTTATAGTGTCGCTAACATAAAAATAGACTAGATTGATGAGGTCACTTAAAGCGCTGCCTCTAATGAGTTGAAGACTCCCATCTGTGCTACTTTCTCATGTGGAGGAAGCCAGGGAGAACGAAATCAATGAGATGTGATGACCTCTTCATCAACATTCAAGTAACAGTGGGATGCTGGGGGGGGGGG
>NW_006784423.1:564501-571273 GCF_000442215.2 Lipotes vexillifer | reverse complement strand
TGGGGGGGGGGGGGCCTGCAGGCGCTGAGGTTTTAGCCTAATAACTGAAGACAAACAAACAAAATTAAAGCCTTAATTCAAATCCTGAGTGACAAATGTAGCTGTAAGAAATGCAGCCCTCTGAATCTACAGACATTAACCAAACAAACAAATCCTCCCTCCCCGAAGGAGAGTACAGACCAACTGGCAGGTTAACGTTTCCTTGGAAAATAAGACACGCCACGGACGCTTCCCCCGGTGAGTGTCACAAGCGTGCCGTGACCCGTCACTGCTCTCCAGATGCCAGGAGACTCGGCTTCCGAGCCTTCAGTCTGCTAATGTGGTGAAAGGCAAGGCTGAGAGAAAGCCAAGCAAACTTGGACTCAGAAAGTGCCGTAGAAAGTGAATGATCATAGTGAACTGTTTGTGTTTTCAGGTAGATCATGTTTATAAAATACACTGGAGTAATATTCATACACCTGTGGAAAGTGACCCGCGGAAGTTCTCAGGAAAATATCTTGTTGCACTTTTCCCACTACTTTAATACTTTGAGGCGGGCACTTCACTCTGCTGGCTAATACTCGGGATTTATTTACTCCACTCCAGTTGACAAGACTCAAAGAACGATGCTCAGAGATGGAAGGAAATGGCTTCCCTGAATTTTCTGCATTTTCTCCTTCGGACGTTCAACTAGCCTAGTCTGACTTCACCCTCCGAAATATTCCAGTGGATGTTAACACCTGCTGCAAACTGGGGTCCTTCGAAGTGGAGTGCCCTGCACAACAGTTCGTTCAAAGGAAATGCAACAGTCAGGGCAGAAACAAAATGTTGCTTTGTGGATCTGCCTCAGGACCTCGCAGCTTCAGTAGCAACTGTCCTTGGGATGGAATAAATGCGGAGTGGAGGGAAGAAAATTATTTAATGAGAATTCCATAGTTGTAGGAAGCAACACGCCTGCAGAGAAGGGCACACTTCAGCACCCTTTGAGATGAATGATATTTAAATTCAATATTAAGTTTCATGATAAAAATGTTTCTATTCATCACAATTAAACCTGTACAAAAGTGAACTTTTATAATTGAACCACAACATATTAATGTTTTTTTTAATTAGCAGGAAATCATAAGGTAGGAAAATATTTTGAGGCATCTGTTTTCCAATCATATGACATAGATTGCACTTTTTTCCCTGAGACTGTAATCAGTAAATGCCTTTGTCCCATCCTACTTGATAAATGGAAATATTTCCTTCTACTCAAGGTCACAGCAAGATAAAAAAAAACCTGTGGAAGGCAGTGAAGATGAAATTTGCCCAGTGTTAAAAACACTGTTTATAGTTTTCTGGTTTGGCTCAATCAAGTAAAGCGTCAGAGAAAAAGAACAGTGAATACCAGTAAACAAAGAGGGCAAAAGACCAAACTCAATGTCTGTCAAAAGACCTACATTCATAAATATTTATCATGCTGTCTCCAAATATAAGGTTTTTAAAAAAGCATCTGTGCTGATATATTTGGCAAACATCTTCTTGGGGGATTAAATCTAGTGACCTGAGACTAAGAGATAATGATAATTGTTTTAAAGAATTCCAAAACCATCCTAGTCTGGTCTTTTGTTTCTTCAACTCCATTGTAACATTTAACTTGTTGAAGGGAAATACTTATGGAATAAATACTGCCCTTCTCCTTATACACCCCATCTGCCTTTCAGAGCAGCAGAATGTATGGTTATCATGAGTTCACACATAAAGAGTTTCTTTAAATACCTTAAGGTGTTCAGTAGAAATCTGTTATAAGCTATAGGAAGAAATATGGAGTAGTTTTAAAAAACAGGGCTTCCCTGGTGGCGCAGTGGTTGAGAGTCCGCCTGCCGATGCAGGGGACGCGGGTTCGTGCCCCGGTCCGGGAAGATCCCACATGCCGCGGAGCGGCTGGGCCCATGAGCCATGGCCGCTGAGACTGCACATCCGGAGCCTGTGCTCCGCAACGGGAGAGGCCACAGCAGTGAGAGGCCCGCGTACCACAGAAGAAAAAAAAAAAAAATTTAAGAACTGCCAGGTACTGAACTGAAGTTGGCCACCTGCAGCTTCCATCTTATTGGTTCTAGTCACATACTTCAGAGTCAAATAGGCTCTGTGTCATTTCTTTGTCACAATGCAGGTTCTGTGTTCATTTTTCACTGACCTCCTTTCTAGTATATCATCTACATTCCCCTTAACTATTCCTTACATCACGCTTGTGAGACCACTTTCCTCTGAGAACAAGAAAGAAAGTAGAAAACCTCCCTGGAAGCTGACAGGAGCTAGGCTGTAGTCTTCCATGATGAACACAAACAATCCAATAATAAACAGACCAGGTCACTGTTACCATGACGAAGGAAGACAAAAACAAGACCTCTCTGTACTCATGTCTGACCATAAAACAAAGACAAGGATGCTCTAGCACCACAAGGAATCAGACACTCCTGTCTCCCAGCTAACCTGAGTGACTAATGCTTCTTTATCAGTGACTACTCTAGCCTCACTTCATTCAACCTGGATCCTAAATAAAAAGTAAGATACCCTGATCTTTACAACAGCAGTATCCGTACAGCCAAGAGGTATAAACCAGCCAAATGTCTATTTAAGGACAAATGGGTAAACAAAACATGGCTTATCCACACAATGAAATCGTATTCAGCCACAAAAAGGAGGTACTGATACATGCTACCATGTGGATGAACCTTGAAAACATTATATGTGGAAGAAACCAGACACGAAAGACCACATACTATATGATTCCAATGGTAAGGAAGTCCAGAACTGGGAGACTTGCAGATACAGAGAGTAGGTTAGTGGTTGCTGAGGTCCTGGGAAGAGATTGGGGTCTGGGGGTGATAGCCAAGGGCACAGGGTTTCTTTTGGGGATAATGATAATTCTAAAATCGATTGTGGTGATGGCTGCTCACATCTGTTGGGGAAGTTAATGAAGACCAACTGAATGAAAACAGACAAAGTCTATTCATTCAGAGCTTGATGCAGCAAAGGGGTCAGCCACTGTCCCTTCTGTTTGGCAGAGACTCAAAAGTAGTCAAAGGAGTGAGAAAGCTTTTTTAACAGAAAAAAGGGAAGGGTTTAGGTGTGCCCTGACTGAAGGCTACTGGGGTGAGGAAGCTGTAGGTAAGCCAAGTGGAAGAAAGCGTCCTGTGTGATTGGTTAGGGATGCATGTTTGGCTTTGTCCGCTCGGTCCTAGGTTGGAAGCAAGGACAAAATTCAGGGAAGCTGTGAGTTATTCATCAAGTCCTGGCCATCTGGGGTTGATTTTTTATAGGTTTTATAGGTTTCTGGCCATTGTCTATTTGCTTATTCAGTCTCTCACTGTGAGTATATACCAAGATCCATTTAATAGTATACTTTGTGTGAATTATATCTCAGTAAACTTTTTTTAAAAATTCAAGAGGAGGGGGGGAAACATACCCCAGTCCTTCAATTGCATCTGCTTCCTGCATCGCCTAATCCAGAATCAACACTTGTTTCTTTAAGCCTTCCCCATAACCACCCAGCACAAGTCCAGTCCCTGCAGTATACCCATCCTTCCTTCCTCTGGCTGAAATGCCCCTGGTTTGTGTGCTATCTTGCTGTAGCAGTCAGTAACGGAACTTTCTACTACAGGTGTGTTCCCGGCAATCTTGGGGACGAGCACTGAGCTCTGTCCCTCGTCGGGTTACTCTCCTCTGATACATCAAGTCTATCCACACCCTCTTTGCATCATTGACTAACGGAATCCTTGTGTGTGGCCAGATCAGCACAGAAACGAGCAACATGCTCATGTCACCCATTCATGTCACTGAGTTTCCATCATTAGAATGCAGTGTGATTATTCTTCTGCCTCAAAAAAGTGCAGAAACATCTAACCTCATATATAACAAGCATCTCAAGGCAGGGAAAGCCAGATGCTTGTTCTCCCATAATCAGACCCTTCTTTGAGGAGACATTAAAGAAAAATAAATGTAAATATATCTAACACACATATGTTTTAGCATACATATACATACATATGCACACGCATATACATGCATACACACGTATGTGTGCACCCGTGTGTACGAAAAGCTATATTTCAGAATTGGCTACGGGCCCATATTAACTCTCCTGAAACAAGCATTCATATGGAAATGGTCAAACATAAGGAAATTGAGAATCGATACTGAATAATTTAAGTCAGTTATTAACTTTATTACTGAAGCAGTAACACGTTCATTTCAATTATTGATCTAGCCAACACCATTAGAGGGGGCAAAGCCTTCTGTATTGACAACAAGCCAAATGGGAATGAGGAGAGGCAGAGAAAGGGAGATATTCTTCCCATCAACCTGGCCCCTTGGGCTTTCCAACAGGAGAGCTTCATCCCTTGGAACCATCAGGAGATCCACCATCTCTTCTCACTCAAGCTATCAGCAGCGCTTCCCCCACAGAGAAAGTGGTAACCCTTTGTCCCTGTGCTTCCTGTATTTAGAATATTCTTAAGAAGGACGTTACGGTATCCAGGCTATAAATGCTGATACCAACGAATTAAAGGGAATCTTATAGGAAAGAAGCGGTAAGAGACTGAAAAGTGTGCAACCTGCTCACATTCTACACAAAGCATTTGAGGGGCCTGCAAACCCCTGTTCCCTCCCCACCCCCAGACCCAGCTGCTGTCCTCACAGGGCACCTTCTACAGCAGAGAACCAACCACATTGCCCCATTCCTGGCCCTGGACTAGAGCAAAGCTGCTGAGGCAAAGGCGGAACTGAGTAGGAAGGAGACAACAGAACACAGTGCGTGCACGCACACACACACATATGCATACATACACATGCACACACGCACACCATACGCACACCATGCGCACACACACATGCACGCACACACACCTGCACACGTACACACGCACACACATGCACCAGACATACATGCACATATACACATGCACATACACACACATCAAGTGATGCCTGACAAATCCTTAGACATGAATAGCGTTAAGGTATGTTGAATACTTTAATCTCGGGAGAAAAGAAATTCAAAACCAAAGCTAAAGAGTCCCGTGTGCTACTTGGAGAAGAAAAGCACACAAAGCAAATCCTCCAACAAAAAATAGCAGTAGACGCTGCGCAGAGTACAAAACACAACTACCCGAGAGCTCTGGAGATTGAACAAAAGCACACAAATTGTGGAAGGGAGTCAAAACTTGGACTAAGTAACCAGCATGGAGGTACCCTGAGGGCAGCCATTGTTGGAGCAGGGTCGGTGTCAAGCAGCTCAAACCCAACAGAAAGTTCACCATTTTTCAGGCCAGAAGGGCCAGGACAAAGAGCCAGGGCAGCCAGGTCCACTGAACAGCAAAAGGAAAACCTCAAAACAGAGGTGAAGGGGAACCCTTCATTCTGTGCGAGAGCTCAGACTAAGTCTCTAGCTGATGCCTGAGACAAAACTGAAAGTAACTTGCAGCTAAGCCTTAAAGAACTGGTCTAAGATAGGCAGCTCCCACCTCCTTCCAATCCCTGCACTTTTATAACTTCTCTACGTGAAGAACTAGAGAACATCTCAGAGACGCTGAAGATCTAAACGAGTGGCGGGGCAGACCACGTCACTGGTCAGAAGGGAGCGAGCCAGTTATCCCCTCAATGTGGTCCAGCTGTGCTGGTGTAAAAGCTGAACCTGTCTGAAAGTTTATTGTGTGGTCTGATGATAAAATGCAGGTTAAGTGCTTAGCATCGTACCTGATAAAATGTAGGCACACAGTAGGCACGTAACAAAACTTACCTATTATCATTATTTATTTACAGCTTTCTCCATCTTTTCTTTTTTATCCATCTGTTCCTTCCAGTATTTTCTCTTATCAAGCTGACAGAAACTTCTAGATCGCCAGATTAGTTGGGGCTCCTCTTGAGTCTGAACAGATAGACTCATCTTGCCTTTTCACGTACCAAGTTGGACACAGAACTTTAGAGCCAGTCATACAAAGCACACTGATTAATTGACATGGCTAAGTAGATGCACTGCTCTTTCTTTATAGGTAGAAATGAATATCAACAAAAATCAACTGTCATCCCGTCACATTTCTTGTGTACCATCATCTTCCAAGAAAAACAAAACTGAACTCAAAATGTGGCTCTCATAAACCAGAAGGACCATATAGTCTTAAGAAACAAAAAAAATCTTAAAACCATTTTTGAGCTACGATAGTTCAACCTAAATACACTGTTATACGCACAAGTAAATTTAGACAATGAACAAAATGTATGTAGATAAAATACCTGCAGATACGAATGTATAGCCCACTAATCCATCTTTATACACAGCTTTCTCTGAAGAGAGACCCAGGTTAGACAATATATTACCCCCACTTCTTTATAGAGTACATACTTTTGTGGAGTGTGGGCTTACAATAACTAATTTCACTCCCTCGGGACTTTCTACATGTGTGCTGAAGCAGAGTTATAAACCAAGGTTTAATATAGAAAAGTTTGGGGGCTTCCCTGGCGGCGCAGTGGTTGAGAATCTGCCTGCCGATGCAGGGGACACGGGTTCGAGCCCTGATCTGGGAAGATCCCACGTGCCGCGGATCGGCTGGGCCCGTGAGCCACAACTACTGAGCCTGAGCGTCTGGAGCCTGTGCTCCGCAACGGGAGAGGCCGCGACCGTGAGAGGCCCGCGCACCGCGATGAAGAGTGGCCCCCGCTCGCCGCAACCGGAGAAAGCCCTCGCGCAGAAACGAGGACCTAACACAGCCAAAAATAAATAAATAAATGTATATATTAAAAATATATATAG
>NW_006784423.1:558551-564421 GCF_000442215.2 Lipotes vexillifer | reverse complement strand
CATGGCCGGTGAGCCTGCGCATCCGGAGCCTGTGCCCAAAACGGGAAAGGGCACAACAAGGGAAGGGCCCCGGTACCCAAAAAAAAAAAAAAAAAAAAAAAATATATATATATATATATAGAGAGAGAGAGAGAGAGAGAGAGAGAAAAGTTTTAAAAATTGATAGTTTTAATGAAATAAGTTATAAACTGGAAGATGATCAAGAATTCAGTCTTGCTCAGCCATTACTGGGACCCTCTTTTGACCTTTGCTCAAGGAAACAAAGAGAACAAGACATATTGGGTAACGTCTTTTGGAACCAAGGGATGTAGTCATCATGCAATGATAAATCAAGGGAAGAGTCTTTCCCAGTAATGTGATTAGTCATTCCAGGGCCAGAGGCAGGGTGCCGAGAAGAAAATCTGATGACGTAAGCTTATAACCTTCACAGCCTAACCGTGTCTGTTACTAAAGTAGCTCAAATGGCATCATTTTTTATTATACTAGCAACCAACCAGCTGGGTCAAAAGGAGGGAAAAACAAACACGTTCAGCCTCAAAGCACCTTATTTGGTTTCCTAGCAATCGAATAACATCATCTCTGGGGAGCTGCTAATGAAATTCTCTCCTCTTAACATCTCATCAAAATTCACAGCCAGAAGCAACATAGAGAGAGTAGCCCAGCTAAGACATTAATTATTCTGGTGATAAACCTGCCTCAACAGTGGGCTTCAAGCAGACATATTCTCTGTGACCAGAAATGCTTAAAGCATCTTGTTCACCCTTTGATGTTTGAACATTTCAGATTAGGTAGGAGGGAGGGCACACAAGCGATCCACTCCCCACGGGTCCTAGTGGGCAACTTGAGAATCAGAGGAGAAAACTTGTCAATTTGTAGCTCTTGTCCTTCAAATCCTGAGAAAAATGATGCTTCGTCTCTGAAAGCCAAGAGCATAGGAGCCACAGGCCAAGTTAAAGCCATTGATGGCTTCAGCCCCATTTAGTTAACAATAAGTAGGCCATGGTTGTTCAGAATTCATCTGACAGGATACCAGTGTTTGTTAAAATCAGAACAACCTTGGACCTACTCATCCATTGTAAAGTTCTCTCTAAATGTAGAAGTGCCTTGGCAAGGCTATAGAAACATAAAGTATCACAGGCTTCATTATCCTCAGAAAGAAAACAGCTCTCTACACCTAGTGCTTGCAGCACTCTGTGCACGCAGGTGATCTGGAGAGAAATCCAATATAACCTGCCAACCATATGGCCTAATTTCAACTTCTTTTCTTATGGCAAATAAGCATGGCCTTCAAGTGTCATTCCATAAGCAACCAGATGGTAAAATTTAAGGCTAAAAATCAGTAAGAAGTGATCAAAGGCTGGGTGGGAAATAATTAGTGAGAAATGACTCTCTGACAGACACCTTTGTAAACATTTTACATGGCGCATATCATTTAATCCTCATATTAACTCTGTGATATAGATAATATTATTATGCTTATTTTGTAGGTGAAGAAACTTGATGCTTAAAGAAACTGGTGAGTTCCCCAGATCACGCCATCAGTAAGCTGAGGAGCGGGGTTACTAGCCCACGGCCGTGTGAGCCCGGACCATTCCACCTCTACCATCTCGGCAAAGAAACAGCGGCACAGACACATCTGACAGGCAGTGACAAAAATGACCAGACATTTTTCAGGGCTTGAACTCACTGAGTCCTCACAACCTTATGAGGTAAGCATTGCTTTTTTTTTTTTTTTTTTTCCTGCCGTACGCGGGCCTCTCACTGCTGTGGCCTCTCCCGTTGCGGAGCACAGGCTCCGGACGCGCAGGCCCAGCGGCCATGGCTCACGGGCCCAGCCACTCCGCGGCATGTGGGATCCTCCCAGACCGGGGCACGAACCCGCGTCCCCTGCATCGGCGGGCGGACTCTCAACCACTGCACCACCAGGGAAGCCCATTGCTTTTATTACTGTTGTCGTTGTTGTTATTTTTTCCATTTTACTGGGCAGGAGAAACAGATACAGAGAAGCTGCTAGGACACCAAGGTCACATAACTATCTAGTGATGGTTCTGGAATCTGAAAGCTTAATGGCTCTGGAGTCCACACTCAATTACATAAGTGCCCAAGGCCATTATTCTTTACTTCCTCTGGAAACTCCCCTTGGCTTTCTAGGCGATTGGAAAATGTAACAACCTTTTACTGCGATATGAATTGCACGGTCGTCTACAACTGGATTTTATGGAAAAAAAAAAAGCAACAACTGGAAATCAGAAAATAAAAACCGTGATTCTGATTTAGGTAAAATTAGTTATAGTTAGTATATGTGACCTTGAAATAGTCCTTTAATACATCATGGGCTTGATTTCCTTGACGACCATCGGTCTGTGCCATTCTCCTGAGTGTGCAAGCCCTTGACCTGCTATGGGTCTTCCATCATCATGTCCAAAGCCAGGCACGGCTTCCCAGCTCCTCCTTCAGCTCTCTGTGCCCATGTGCTTGGAGACTAACCTGACGGTGCGCTTCCGAACAGATAAAGCTTTAATGCCTCCAAGGCAAGTCCTGGTAGAAAAACACAAATCACCTTTCCTGGGAATTGGTTTGAGCATCTTTGTAATAAAAGGGAAGTGATCACACCATTCCCTCCACAAATTGTGGGTGCAACCATTCACATTCATCATCCTTGGGAAAAGGACTTTGCAATATGAATTTTCCAAAAACACCTGAGTCCATATAATGCAGTTTCTCAAGCATGAGCCCATTGAGTAGACGTCTTTAAATTTTCTACAAGCCAATTCTTACCAGGAGGCTCAGGAGGTATTTTCCCAGAATGGGTACAAAGAGCAAGACATAATTACCAAGTTTGGGGTGATTATGCAAAAAAATGAATCTCAGAAAAGAAAGAATGGGCATGTGTTAGGCACAACGAGGTTGTAAGAAGAGCTGCCTTCGGAGAGGGAGTTTAAAACCCTTTAAGTAAAGTGTCACCATTGTTTAATGAAGAGAGCTACTGAAGTCATCCATGGCAACTAATCCTTTAAAAAGCGTGTTTTGATCATAAAATCATTCCTGGAATGAAATAAATGTTTGCATTTTCAAAAGCGGTCCAAGAAAATAACCGAACTATATAAAAATAGGGGATTGGCGGAGTAAATGTTCACATCCATAAAACAGAATGTTGCATAGTCATTAAAAATGATAACCCTGGGAAGACTCAACAGACATAGAGAACAGACTTGCGGTTGCCAAAGGGGGTGGGGTGGGGGAGGGAAGGAATGGGAGTTTGGGATTAGCAGAGGCAAACTGTTTATACATAGGCTGGATAAACAACAAGGTCCTACTGTAGAGCACAGGGAGCTATATTCAATCTCCTGGGATAAACCATAATGGAAAAGAATATAAAAAAGAATGTATATACGTGTATAACTGAGTCACTTTGCTGTACAGCCGAAATTAACACAACCTTGTGTATCAATTATGCTTCAATGAAAAATAAATTTAAAAAAAAAGATACCCTGGAAACATTTATTGAGTGGAAAGGTGCCAATTATGTATTTTGGATTTAAAAAGAATGTTCCAAAACAACCCAGTTATGGTGCCAATTTGAAATGTCTAAGTATAAGTGTATACACCAACGTGCTGCTAATTACTTCCGAATGGCAGAGCATCTTATTATCTTATTAGTTTATGTGTATTTTCTTATTTTCCATAATGAACATGTATTAATTCTATAATGAAATCAAATAGATTTTTAAAGTAACCTAAACGAGCAGACCCTGTGTGCAATCAACGAGACACCATACATATCAAATACAGAATTGCTTAAACTGAGGAGTTGTGGGTGTAGATTAGACCTTCCTGGGGAAGCTGTTCTGAGCAACAAACCACTACTGCTAAGCTGTCAATAAATAACCCTGGCTTGGCAGGCTTAGTATGATCTTCCTGTGGACCTCCACACACAAGCTGAGAGGGACCAGGCATTCATCTAAGCAGAGGGCCTTACACCAACTCCAGCTGACCCTACAGCAGCTCCGGGAATGAAGAACTGTGAGGCATGAGCTTTTCAAAAAGGTAAAATACAACTTGAACCCACCCATGAAATTTAACCCCATCACCGGCAAGATCAAATTTACAGCTGGGGTCAAAAAGCCTGTTGTTTCTCTCCTAGATTCGCTCTTAAAAAGGAGAAAAGAGCATTAAACAGATCAAGATGAGTAATTCTAGGAAATGCATCTACTGAATACTTGACCCTGTTAGTGGCAGAAGTAGTAGACACCATAAAAATAGAAGAAGCCGGGCTGCCCCGGTGGCGCAGTGGTTGAGAATCCGCCTGCCAATGCAGGGGACACAGATTCAAGCCCTGGTCCGGGAAGATCTCACATGCCGTGGAGCAACTAAGCCCATGCACCACAACTACTGAGCCCGCATGCCACAACTACTGGGCCCGTGTGCTGCAACTACTGAAGCCCGCGCACCTAGAGCCCGTGCTCCTCAACAAGAGAAGCCACAGCAATGAGAAGCCTGTGCATCGCAACTACTGAGCCTGCGTGCTGCAACTACTGAAGCCCACACACTCTAGGGCCTGCATGCTGAAACTACTGAGCCCGCGTGCCTGGAGCCCATGCTCTGCAACAAAAGAAGCCACCGCAATGAGAAGCCCACGCACTGCAACGAAGAGTAGCCCCTGCTCACTGCAACTAGAGAAAGCCTGTGTGCAGCAACGAAGACCCAACGCAGCCAAAAATAAATAAATTAAATAAATAATTTTTTTTTAAATAATTTTAAAAAATAGAAGCTGAGGCAGAAGCCACCAAACTATGTCCTAAAACAGCTTTGAATCCTTTAGGATAAGCTCCCAGGATGGAGGGGGACAGGGAATGTTGGCCTGAAAAACTCATCACATTTGTCCTTTTAAAAGATTATTTTTCCAAAGTGCCCTCATATTTTCTAAATGAAAATAGAGTAAATAAGTTTTACTTATTACTAAATCTATAGCTACGTTCAAGTGAAGCATCATATACAACTTAACAATGGTCATGCTGGCTGCAGTGCACAAGAGCAGGTGTGCATTAGCAGTAGCCTCAGTAGATGATAATCCCTGGAACTGAACCACATGGCAGGACTGGTGACATCCTGCGTTCAAACCATACATCACAGAGCAATTTCCCCCACTACCCATCTCGTTTGACCTTTAAAAATACTCAGGGAAGTATGCAGAGCAGGTATGATTGTCATTATCCCCATTTTTCACGTAGGGATACTGAAGCTAATCAATTATTTACAACCAGAAACAGTACTTAGAAATGAGATTTCTGACCCCAAAATGACAATGTTTAGCTCTCAAAAACAGAAATACTAGTTTAGTAAATCATTGCTGTATTTGCCACTCTGTAGGATGAAAAAAATCTTAGGATTAAAAAAAATTAAGTTCTAGAATATATCTTCTTTTTCCAAATATCCATCTACCTCTTTCTGGATGGCAGTTCCTTTATTTTTTAAATTGAGGTGAAATGCACGTAACACAAAACCATACATTTTAACGGGAACAATTCAGGGACGCTTTGTGCATCTATAGCATTGTGACACCACCACCTCTATATTGTTCCAAATGTTTTCCTCACCCCAAGATAAAGCCCATCCCCTTGGAGCAGTTACTCCCCTGCCCTTCCTTCCCTCCCCTGGCAACCATCCATCTGTGTTGTCTCTAGCTGACAGCTTTGTACATGTCACATAACCGATGCATATATGATGTGACCTTATTGTGGCTGGCTCCTTTCAAATAGCCTAGTGTTTCCGAAGTTCGCCACGTTGCAGTTTCTATCAGCATCTCATTCCTTTTTATGGCTGAATAATATTCAAGATTTTTCTCCTTTGTCTTTAGCCAGGGAGACTCC
>NW_006784423.1:552609-558503 GCF_000442215.2 Lipotes vexillifer | reverse complement strand
CTACACGAAAACCAGGTCAAGGGTATCAGAGCCGTAGTATTCTTGGTTTGCCATACCTGAGGAAGGGTGACTGTTCTATAAGCGGGGGCTAGGTGGAAAACAGGTGCCCTGACCTCTGAGAAGCACCTGTCTAGAGCTTAGGCTCTGCAACACACAGCTGGTGGGCAGGGTTCGTGCGATGAGACGTTCCCCTCCGAGGGAGATCGCATGGCCTCAGCTGGGAGCTGAGAAGCGAGAAACCCCCCTGTGCTTGGCTGTTCACACCTAGGGTGGAATTCCATCACGTTGAGAGGTGAGGACGGAGAGAGGAAGTGGGTCATGGGTCAAATGCCAGATTCTCATGTTTTTACCAAGTTTTAATCTATTTTCTCAGACAAAAGCTTCTTTATTTGCTGTATATGCTCTTGGAACAATTTCCGGAGATTTAAATGATTGTTTTTCTTAAACACGATTTTTGGCAGTTACGCTTATTTCACTGGGGAGCCAGACCATGAAGCTCGTCACGCTGCTCTAGTGGAAGTGGATCTCCACTCTGATATTTTAATGCTGGAGATAAACCTGGCTCCTAAGCAGACCCAGATGAGAAAAGATACACAAAATGTTTACAATTGGTAAGAGTCCTGATGGCCAGCTAATACAGTAAGTCAACCCCCTTACTTAGCATTTTACAGACTTTTTTCAAATGGAGACTTAGAAGCATCCTGGCCACACAGCTACCTAATGTCAGATAGAGGGGTCAAGAGGGTGTCATATATGGGGATATTTGTAGGTTTCACCTTAGAATAGTGTTAAATTTGTCATGCAATAAGTCTGTTTCTTGTCTGCCTGGACTGTCCTAGTCTCAAGCTTCCTAAGTGGCCTTGATTAGCTTCTCTGTGGTACCCTAATGTTTCTCCATTTGTTTTTAGCTGCAGTGCGTGAGACAGTGGAAATAAAACTCATCCAACGTTTCACAAGAAAATGTGCTGTGATGCTTCAGAACTGTGTCTTTCATCAGTACTCACACCAACCATTCATATAACTTGCTTATGCATTTCAAATCAGTCACATTATAAGCATAGATAGGTATAGATATGTAAAAATAATAGGGTATTTTTCATTTCTTGTAAGTCCAGAAAAAAAAAAAAAACATTTGAGAAACGCTTAAATTCAATAGAGAAAACTTACCTTAGAAAGCTGTTTTCTTATAGGACAAATTAAGAATTTAATATTAGATGATGAACCCTACCTTAATACTGTAATACTCTTTTTTAGTATAGTCCCTAAAATATTTGTTACACAATATCAAATATTTAGGTCAAAACAGAAGGTATCAGTCTATCAATCCTTTAAAAAGGAGCACTCAAGGCCACCATGATGTTTGTGAAATGGGATAGAAAAAAATGAAATTCTGAAAAATATCTATCAAAATGGACTCTGCCTAATAAAATATAAGGGGGAAAAAATCCCAGATCCCACAGATTGACATGCACTTTTGGTAAATGCTTCCGATCGGTGGGCTTTAAAAGTCAAGGGAGATCATCAAAGGATTTGAGGTTTCTCTGCTGGCTACCTATCCAGTAAGCCTTGAGATTCCTGCTCTGCCATCTTTGTAGAACTATGGTACAATTAGCACTTTTGCATCCTTCAGTTGAAGATTTATGTATTGGGCTTCTGACCACATCAGATGCAATTCAATAAAACCAAAACATATTTGCACTGGCTTGCATTCACATTATCATATTATCAAGCTTTTAAAAATACCTATTGAGATTTCACTTGAAAAGGAAGAAATTTCTCAAACGTTAAAGATTCTTGTAACAAAAGAAGCACAACTTCAAATGTTTAGATACAGACTATTTCTCTTCTCTGTAGGCAGAAAGGAGAGAAAAAAAGGGCCCTGCAGATGAAAAGTTGTACTCACTCATCTGCTAATGCTTGGAGGTTATAAATATTCTTTTATTCCTTAATGGAGAACAAGTGAGAGCAAACAGCCAATAATTTGAGAAAAGCCGTCTGGACTCTTCCTGAGAACTGTCATTCTCTGTGGTTTAGAGTCTGTGTTTTAGAGAAACATATGTTTTCTTTTTCTCGCCAGGGATTTCTTGTGTCTCAGGAAAGCCATAGAATATAGGGGAGCTTGTGGGCATCTATACCATTTATCACAGGGAAGCTCTGGATAGAGACACTCTGTGATGTGTCAGACAGGGCTTGACACACCAGAAGCGAAGAAATAAGTGAAGTTGTTATCAGCGTTTAGTTACGGAAAGAATCCAGGAATATCTAAAAGGTAAAGTCTGTACATTGACTCCAGGTTGTGGAGTCAAATCTTACAAAAGTCATCCAGGCAGTCAGATAGCTTGGTCGAGGCCACAGGAATTCACTGGAGTCCACAGGCAGGCCCAGGTGGGCTAAGACTTCCCTGATATCATATGCGACATTCTGTGTGTTTGTGTACATGTTCGTCTTTCATCACTTCTATAACAGGCAACTTGGAGAGTTGCCTTGTTTATTCAATAGGGACTGTGTTATTTCTGTGTAAAAGAAAATTCCCCAAACCTATTGGCTTAAAACAGTAAGAATTAATTTTTGTGCATGAGTTTATGGTCATCTATTGATTTGCACCAGGCTTGGTTGATCAGAGAAGGGCTTGATCGTGCATTCGTGGACAGCTGGTGGGTTGTCTGGGAACTGGTAGGTCTGGGACGGCCTCACTCACAGATCTGGCCGTTGCCCACCTGGGGCATTAGCAGTGACAGAGCCATGGGTCTTTCATTGTGCAGCAGGTTGGTTCAGGACCATGGATACGGCAGTAGCAGGGTTCCAAGAGAGAGGAAAGCACTCAAAGCCCACTGAGGTCTAGGCTTGAAACTGGCACGTTGCATTCTGACACATTCTTTTTGCCTAGGTTCAAAAACTAGATAAACACACTCCACCTCTGGGTGAGAGAATATTCAAAATCACACTGCAAAGCTATGATACAGAGAGGAGTACAGAATCGAGAGTTTATGCAGTTGTCTCCGTCCTGTCATCCACACCCTTGCTGTGGCCTCATCGTGGGCACACTGCACTTCCCACTCCTTGACTTTATATTTGTCCATTAAGGGTGGAGGTCAAACCACCTGTTCTCAATGTAGGTCTTAAGAGGACTGCTTGCCCTGTCATACCTGCATTGCTCGAAACAAACAAACGAACAAACAAATCCCAGAAGGAGGATGAGAGAAACCTGGAGCGAGACCTGGACATGCAGAATTATAGTGTAGGGACAATGTAGGTCTTAAGAGGACTGCTTGCCCTGTCATACCTGCATTGCTCGAAACAAACAAACGAACAAACAAATCCCAGAAGGAGGATGAGAGAAACCTGGAGCGAGACCTGGACATGCAGAATTATAGCGTAGGGAAGATTACCCCTAACACCACAGCCTGAAGATTACCCCTAATACCACAGCCTGAAGACAAGACACCCTACCCGATCCACAGATCTGTGAGAATAAATGGCTACAGCTTAAGCCATTGAGTCTGGGGATGATTTGCTACACAGTGTTATAGGCAATAGTGGTAATAGCCAAATAATATTGGAAGGATATTGAAATGCCAAAGATAGACAAGGGCTCTTCCCTCATGGAGCTTAAATTCCATTGGGAAGAGGTACACCATGAACAAATAAACAGAATTATCAAATATAATTAGTGCTATGAATAAAATAAAGTTAATAAGAGTTTGGTAAGGGGTTTCTTTCCTTAAGGTGACTAAGAACTTATGAGGCAAAATTCTGTTTTCATTTTTCAATACATATGGGAGCAGCAACATAGCCTCGGTCACAGAAGCCTGTGTTATAGAAAATGGTTGTCACTTTACTACCATTTTTTTCCACATCTTTATTTCAGTATAAATGCTTTACAATGTTGTGTTAGTTTCTGCTATACAACAAAGTGAATCAGCTCTACGCATACATATATCCCCATATCCCCTCCCTCTTGCGTCTCCCTCCCACCCTCCCTATCCCACCCCTCTAGGTGGTCACAAAGCACCGAGCTGATCTCCCTGTGTTATGCAGCATCTTCCCACTAGCCATCCATTTTTTTAAGCTTCCCTAATTCCTAAACTTCAGCTGTATCTCTGATGATTCTCAATAGAGGAGTTTAATATTAGTGCAGGCATAAAGTGAATAGCATTTGGCAAGCAATCCAATAAATAAAGTTTTAGATTACATAAATATAATCTAAAGCACTACAGTAGATTGTAAGGAAACAGTGCTGCTAACTTGACTTTTTATAATGAGCAAGGTAGGATTTATGTATGCTCAGTGTTTTACTTTCTTGGTCTCTGATGTGCAAATTGAATTTTATGCACCACTGTGCTGAGCTCAAACACACCATTAAGTTTTACTGAAACTGAGTAATTACCACTTCTTGGCTAGAGATACAATTCCCAAACAAAGGGAAGACATCTTAGAGCGATGTTAGCTTGGCTTCTAATAATAAGCATCAGAGAAGAGAACAAAGCTTCCTTACCTACAGTGACTCTGTTTCATCCCTTCCCAGATCTGTGCTGGGAACAAGCCAGCACTTGATAAATGCAACCTGGAACTAACAGGATGCGGGACAGACTTGGGGTAAAGTAAGCTGTATAAACGTAGTCCTTGACCACCACTGTTATTCTACGCAGAGTGTGGCCAGTTCCACATGCAAATGACCCAAAGACCTGGTCATTTCTACGCCCTGCCTTCGGCCTGGCACAGGCAGACACTCAGTCCCATCTGTTTCCATTCTTTAGACCTTGAACTATTTCATTAAAACATTCCCATGAAAATAGTTCCCGATGCATCATTTTCATTAGTTTCTTTGCCCTCGGAGACCAACAGCTATCAGAAGTAGTGATATGTTAAAAATTAACTGCTGGGCAAATATTTGGGAAATTACTCTATTTGCAAACAAATCTCTGGTGCTACCAGCTAGAGTTTCTGTTTCCTAGCTCAAAATCTTCTGGATTAAGGACATCTGCAGGAAAAGAAATCCACACCTTCTTAAGACATCATTCATTGCAATTGCTGTTTCATGCAAATCTCGGAGTCACAACCTTTCCTTTGGATATAATCTTACAGCCATAATACACCCCACCGACAATTATTTTCATGGAAGAAAAAGCAGTAACTAGGTTGCTTCAAATCATTCAAAAAAGCATGTTACCAGGAGCTGAGGCAGCCACATAATAGTCGCAGAGCCCAGGGGCAACAGGTGAGCAATCAAATTTTGTTATTCTCCACCAGGTTGAAAATCATATTTTATTCGAAATCTTTTCTGGGTTTGGACTGTTACGAAGATTCCCAAAAGGAGAATATGCCCCAACCAGACCCAGGCTGAGCTCATGCCTGCAGTTATGTTACCCTTTTCTGATGACACGGGTCCCACCAAGCACACACTGAAACAGCGTCTGTGTCTGGCATCTGCATGTGTCTGAGGCCACAAGGGCTTGCGCTGGCCCTGAATTAGGAACACCTGTTATTCTGAAGAAAATCCTAAGCACCAGAGGAAAAAGAGGAGATGACTTGGAAAGCTCTAAGTTGCACTCAAGTTGGGAGGCCTGAGGAATGGTGATGAGCAGGTGGGAGGGGTGGGAGGGGAGGAGTGAGCAGGGGAGAGGCACCCCGCTGGAGGTCTGTCGCTCCAGTTGCAGAGCTGCGAGCTACTCAGGGACGCCACTGCTCCCATCACCCACCCGAGGTGTTCAAACGCTCTGCAGAGGAGGTCACAGCTCTCGACCACACCGGCTGCTTCTCAGGACGGCGGGACTCCTCTCTCCGGCCCCCGGGGCCCCTCGGGGCCCTTCCTACTGAAATGGCAGTAAATGCGACATGGAGACAGACTTACACATCCTACCTTCTTTCCTCTTCTGCAGCCGACACTACCAGCC
>NW_006784423.1:551817-552595 GCF_000442215.2 Lipotes vexillifer | reverse complement strand
CTGCTGCAAATAAGAAATCAGAAAGGTGACCCCCACGGCTTCCTAAATAGCTCCTGGATACAAATCAAGTACCTGGTGATTTGGGGCCAGGAATTAACGTTATTACCTACTCCCACTTCAGGGCCCGCCCCGCCTACCACAGGTGTTGCTCTGAAGGGAAAGGGGGTGAAGGGCGCGGGCAGAGAGAAGACAATACGTCAGTGTAGACGTCTGCTGCACCACCACGGACAGTTCTGCCCTGGAACCAGGCTCCCCAGTTCTCACAGTGCACGTGTCAAAGACATTTACAAAGACGGCCACCTACCCATTCCCTTAAAATTCTTCTCAAGTATCATTTAACTCTTTCTATACTCAGGGATCCTTATGACAGTGACCTGTTCAGGCAACACTTCAGCAGTGCAGGAACGTTGAGTACCTACGTAACAAATCACTCTAACTTGCCTCATCAACACTTTTTGAGTGCAGAGTTATTTCTTTTCAATATAATTGAATTATCTGTGACCTCATTAGCCGTATCACTTGCTTTAGATAAAGAAATGTGTACATACACCCCACATACAATGCTTAATTTTCGTACTTGCTGCAACCCTAGTGACTCTGTATGCTCTGGCCACAGGTGCCCACTCTTAGCTTCACGTTAACTGTTTAAAAACAGAGGTTACAGGGCTTCCCTCGTAGCGCAGCGGTTGAGAGTCCGCCTGCCGATGCAGGGGACGCGGGTTCGTGCCCCGGTCTGGGAGGATCCCACATGCCGCGGAGCGGCTGGGCCCGTGAGCCA
>NW_006784423.1:533849-551754 GCF_000442215.2 Lipotes vexillifer | reverse complement strand
TGAGCCATGGCCGCTGAGCCTGCGTGTCCGGAGCCTGTGCTCCGCAACGGGAGAGGCCACGACAGTGAGAGGCCCGCGTACCGCAAAAACAAACAAACAAACAAACAGAGGTTACAGGGAGGCTCCTTGACCAGTTTAGGCCAGAACTTTGATACTGACTCCTGGGGGCCATGCATGCTTTTAGAACCACACCTGAAAATCACTCCACCCAGTTACTTGTTAATAGCTTCTAGCTGATTTTAATTCCAAACATGGCTACTGGTCACATACTGTTATCTCTTACAGGTAACAGGAAACGCATGTCAAACAAAGAACAATGGACAGGGAACAGAAGCCTTGGGTCTTAATCTTGGAACTGGTCCTAAACAGCAATGTGGCCCTGTCAAGTCACTTAATTCCTTGGGCCTCAATCTCTTGAAATAGGGTGTTTTAGATTAAATTTCTGAGTTCCCTTCTAGCTGAAAATTGGTGTTTGTGTGTATATGTCTATTTTATAGTAACCAAATAAATCACCTAAAATTAATCATACTCCAGGTTTAAATGGTTCCACCATCAACTGGAGTTCAGCGACATTTGTCCTGTACCTGGTTTAATGTTCCAATTTTAATGTGAATTTTCATCATGACAATTTTCAATACAGATATTCCTATTTTCTACACTGAAAACCTAGTCCCATTTAATAACTTCTGTAAACAGAAAGGGAGGAAAGAAAACTTTGTGTCCAACCTAAGGATTAAACTGCAAAAAAAAAAAGGACAGAGCAGACACAGTTAGAAACAGAACTGGCCAAAACAAAACAATCAATCATGTTTTCCAGAAGTGTTCATCCTACACCTTGATGCTCCACGGTGCTCGTGCCCAGCTTCTGACGTGCCCATCTTCCCCTCTCCCTCTCACTTCCTCCCCAAATTTCCCTGTTGGCATCAGTTTAGGTCTCTGAGGCTACTGCCCAAAAGCCAGTGAGGAAGAGCTTGTTGGTTTGGCATCCTAACTCTGTTCTTGTTTTCTCAAAAAAAAAAAATCATATGTAGCAACAGATAAGTCATTCGAGGATAGATGTTATGGCACCTCTTCCTCGTGAATGCCGCAGTAGAAGTTTTGCCGAGCTTTGAGTCACTTTTTAACACAAGCTCCTTCTGTGGTTTCTACTTGCAGGTGACAAAGGTGCTCCCAGTGGAGAACAGGGGCAGTCAGAGCTGACTCTATGGAACTCACGGGGAGGAGTCTGCAGGGGGAATGGCTGGGGAACTTGCACATAGTAAATCCTCAATAAGTGGCTGGAGAATTACAAATTGAAACCATAATTTGATGTGCAAAGATACTGGCTTACAAGTTCTACTAAGAATCTTGATGAGCATTGAAGAGCACCATCAACGGCAGCTGAGAACTCTGGAATAGTGTCATCATTTCCTAACGAAATTTGGAAGCTTGAGTCATTTGGTTCATTTTCATCCCTGCTTGAGAGTTTTATAAATGTACCCCATGTCCTGCCCCACCAAAACTAATCATGAGCCATCCTGCTGTCACATTATATTTCTTCAATTTGGGAATAAGTTAAAAAGGGGTAATATGACCCCAAAACAATAGGATAAGGCACCGCACTGGAAACATTTTAAGTATTAAAGTAATACCATATATCTACACCAACTTCCTATTCTGAAAAGCTACCACTTTGATGTGCTTTTACAACCTCTTAGAACACTATGGTGATAGCCGTTAAGATTTTATTTTCAATGTTACTAAAATCACGATGAAAATGTCCCTACTTAGATTAATAGACTAAGTCCTGACATTAAGAACACCAAGCAGAACGACAGTACATCCATTCAAAGACCCCTGATGTTATAGGATCTCTGTGCTACACACTGAGTCTCATTCTACTTAGGATAGTCATATTTCTTCATTAGCTTGTCCATAGGTTTCCAAATTAAATGCAATTACTTAAAAGGAATCAATAACACAGCTAAGACAGTTCAGACCATGGTTGGTTCCTAAAATAATTCTCAATCTGTTTTACCAGAATAATGTCTAGTCAACTTTGAAGAATATTTTAAGAGGCCCTAAATCAGATTAAGTGCTGGCTTTCGGATCTTGCTATCTCGGAATGCTGCCAGATAGCAATCTCTCTGATTGAGTCATTCTGCATTAGGGGAGCTTGTTCCGATGATGTCCAAATGACTCATGGCTTCTAATTCTCTTAAAAAGAGCCATGAGACCTGCAATGTTAATTACATTATGGGACAGAGTGGTGGAGTATTTAATAGAGATGGGTCCAAATTATGCATCGCAGGCTCCCATGTGCAGAGTCATTCTGGGGTGTAGATTTGTCCTCACAACGAAGGCATCTTGCTCTCACGGCACCAGGGTTGTTAGTTTTTCACTTTGCAAATATATTTTTAACAAATGAAATACTAGCTAACATGACCAGAGTAATCAGAAGATGTGCAATTTGTCCTCCTCTGGCCCTGGCTGCAGGAAAAACCACCATGCTGGGCAGTAGCTGCTGGGCGCTTAGATGGAGTATGGGGTGTAGATTTCATTCTGAAAGGAGCGTATTATAGGAAACGGCCGTTTCCTCTGAGTGCGAGTGATAAATCTAGTGGACAGCCTGCTCCAGACGTTTGTCTGATGGAAGATTTTGCTATGCCTTACCCAGACGCTACCCACATCAATCAAGGACAGCTTGATTTCTGTGCTCGTAAAGGAATGACACAAAGGACTTTTGTTTAGTGAAATTTATCTGGGAATACTGAGCTTTAGCCACAAGAAAATCTCTTCCACTTCTCACTGCGTACCCGGCTTCGGTGGACATGTGTCTGCTGACACAAAGGAATCAGATTACAACAATCCGAGACCTATATTCCCTGTTGCTGTGCAAGCTGTACGGACAGTGGGCTCTCCTCTCCACTTACCCAGAGGCTGCCGGGTCATGAGTGCTCACATGTTTTGAGAGGGTCTTGGATTTTGCCAGGCTCATAGAACTCATTTAGTTTAATTCTGTTAAAGAAAAAAGACAACCCCTAGCACCACCTGAGTCCTAGGAGCATCTTACAGACAGGAGACAATATGAATCAATACCAGCTAATCAATCTGCAGGCTTTTCTAGGTACAAACCTGTGAAACCAGAGCCAGGATGCTGGACTCTGCTGAGTTTGCGATCCCACCACCTCAGACCTTCTGAGTAACAGCAAACAAAGGGAGGGGACCACGGAGAATGGCTTTCCTGAAGCAGGGAGACCACTACCGTGGGAGAGAAAGCCCAGCGTCTGAGACAGGGAGAGAAGGGAAGAGCAGCAGCAGAATTCCTGGAGGGATGGAAACAGCGGTCACAGTAAAGACAGAGCCTGGGGGTTACAAGCCACTTTTAAGCCTATTCTGCATAGATTCCCGTAGCCTTTGGGAAAATCACAATCGTTTTATTTCACTTTATCTAAACTACAGAAATAGTTCATAAAAATATAGACGTAGTAGAATTAAAGCAAAAGTCTCCTTAACTGACCTCCCTCAAATTCCAGGAACCTCCCCCGGGGTCACCTTCGTGATCAGGTTAGTACCTCTCCAGGCCTCCTCAGATGCTTGGGGGCGGTGGGGGGGGGGAGCGAAATCAAAAGCCAGCTTGTGCCCACGTGCTGAAATGGGTGCCCTAGCATGAGGCTGCCACTGCCCGGAGGAAGTGACCCCTCTTCTAGTCCATCAAAGACAAGCAGTGGCTCCGGACTCTTCCAGGATCTTTGTTGTGCATGTATACGCATTTATATGATTCAGATACATCATGTAGCTTTTTATTAGGCATGTGGTTTTGTAACTTGCTTTTTAAACTTCTTTATTTTTTCTTGCGGTTTTACTGAGACATAATTGGCATACAGCGCCGTGTAAGTTTAAGGTGTACAGCATGATGACTTGACTTACATATATCACGTAATAATTATCACAATAAGTGTAGTGAACATCCATCATCTCACAGATATAAAATTAAAAAAATAGAAAAACATTTTTCCATGCGATGAGAACTCCTAGGGTTTCCTCTCTCAACAACTTTAATGTGTAACACGTACCAATGAATTCAGTAAAGCTGCAGGATGTGAAATTAATATACAGAAATCTGTTGAGTTTCTATACGCTAACAACAAAGTATCAGAAAGAGAAATTAACAATGCCATTTACAACTGCATCCAAAAAAATAAAATAAAAGACCTAGGAATGGATCTAACTAATGAGGTAAAAGACCTGTACTCCAAAAACTATAAGACACTGATGAAAGAAATTGAAGATGACACAAACAGATGGAAAGATATACTGCGTTCACAGACTGGAAGAATTAATATTGTTAAAATGTCCACACTACCCAAGGCAATCTTCAAGTTCAAAGCAATCCCTATCAAAATACCAATGACATTTTTTCACAGAACTAGAACACATAACTTGCTTTTTTAACACAAAAGTATATCTTGGAGGCTTGTCCAGCCTCAATAAAATATAAGATGACCTCATCCTTTTATCTGCATTTTTTATATTGACCTATAACCAAGACTCCCCCCCGGCCGAAATCAATTTAGGCTGTTTCCAACATTTTGCTACTACAACTGATAAGGTGAACATCCTTGTCCAGGAAACCGTTTCCATGAGGTGTGCTGGAGGAATGGGGGACAGGGTAGTTTTGTTTGCAAAACATCCCACAGGCCGCCAGGGGGTCAGTGGTAGCATCACGCAGGACAGGGTTCTGTCCATGTAAGGGGGGCCTGGACCTCTTACCTCGTGTGCTGTGTGTCTAAAAAGCGCCTGTGCGCTAAGTCCCAGGGATGTGCCACCATCTGCAGAGGTGACGCCACATCCGGCCCAGGAACGGTGTGAATGGTGGACACAGGAAGAGAGAAGATTAAACCCACCAAACCCCCCTCTCTCCAGTCACCTGAGGACCCACTGTCTTGCTTCTCTTCGCGTTCCTGGAAATACTCACAAATTACCAGGGTGTCCACAGCCCGCGTGACTGCTTGGAAACATTCTGCAACATTAAATAGCAAATATCGTCCTCTAAAATTTCACTACACCCTTCTGAGTGAGCAGGTACGTGGCTAGGTTTCTCCTCAGCCTGCATTCTTTATACAAGTCACCTGATTTGGAAGTGACCATCAAAGAGAAGCCTGTAACAGTGACCAAGAAGCTCAAAATCCAATCTCTTTTTAAAGGCCTTCAGCCAGTACATCGAGGACCTTCCTCACATCAGCCCATTGAATGGGCACTGCTATAGTCATAGGGAAAACTGTTTCTAAGCTTTCTTGGAAGATGAAGAAAAATGTGAAAAATGAAGAGAGGGACAAGAACTGCAGTGTCTCTGTCCACAGAAAGGGGGCGTCAAAGGGCTGCCTGGCCTGTGACTCTAGGGTTCTGCGCTGTGCCCTCAGGTCTCCGGAGAGAAAATGCTACTCCTGAAAAGGGAGATGGACTGGCTCCTCCAGTGACACCACAAAAACAGACTGGAGGCTGCTGCTGTCATGTTACTTGTATTGTATATTTGACTCCTAACTGTTTCGTGGCTGTGCAGAGAAGAAGAAACATAACAGGCCTGAACAGCATCTTCTGACAAGCCTGCTTACAAGGCTGGCCCTTGGCTAGCAATTGGGAACACGTCTGGGGAGAGCTGCCATGGTTAACCGGCAAGAGGGGTTCGCTGAGCCCAAACTATTTGTGCAAATTGTATGGTTTATGCCCAACACCTGATTTTCTTCTGGGCGTCTGAAATTTGGCTGTGTGCCAAACTGAGGGTGCCCACGTGCCGAGCCTCCAATAAAACCTGGCAGCTTAGTCTCTAATGAGCTTTCTTGGTTGGGAACAGTTCACGCTGTCGTCACAACTTGCTGCTGGGGGCATTAAGTGCATCCTATGGGACTCCCTTGAGAGATGACTCTGAAAGCTTGTGCCTGGTTTCCCCCTTCCCTCACGTGCCTGCTTCCCTTGCTGATTTTGCTTTGCCTTCTTTCACTGTAATAAATCATGGTCATGAAAAAAAAAAAAAAGATTTCACTACATACATATGTATATACGTAGCTCTAGACATATCAGGTGGAGAATAATACTGATTCTTTGTAATGGCAACTAGATGGACACTGAACTAACTTATGGTTAGTGTACTTTTACAAATGTATATATTCCTACAAAAATCTTATCAATAATATTTAATTTAAAATTTTTAAGTATATATAATCTTTCTAAAATAATTTTTATTTAAAATTTTGGTAATGTTACTCTAATTTATATTTTACCTTTCAATTTTAATAACCATTTTGAGTACTTAAAATATACAAAAATTCTAACTTTTACCTTTAGTTTACATTTTTATAAACATATATTCAAGTTTTACATATTTTCAATCCCATTATATTTAATTTTTTTTTTCTTTTTCTTTTTTTTGGCGGTACGCGGGCCTCTCACCGTTGTGGCCTCTCCCGTTGCAGAGCACAGGCTCTGGACGCGCAGGCTCAGTGGCCATGGCTCACAGGCCCAGCCGCTCCGCGGCATGTGGTATCTTCCTGAACCGGGGCACGAACCCGCGTCCCCTGCATCGGCAGGCGGACTCTCAACCACTGTGCCACCAGGGAAACCCAATCCCATTACATTTAATTTTTAATCTAATACTTTCAGTAAGTTACATGAAATCCTGAATAACACAGTGATCTTGATAAAATAAAGATTAAAAATAAATGTGTTGTACAAGAGAAGACACCGCAATGAGAAGTCCGTGCACCACAGCGAAGAGTACCCACTGCTCGCCGCAACTAGAGAAAGCCTGCACGCAGCAATGAAGACCCGACGCAGCCAAAAACAAATAAATAAATAAATATATTTTTTTAATGTAGTACTGCATTCTATTAAATAAATAAATGTGTTGTAAACACAGTAGTGTGTGCATTACATATAGCTTTATTTTATTATCCATCTAAGCATTGCTGACCCATGAACAGAACACCCAGGCATGTACTGGGTTGGCCAAAAAGTTCGTTCTGGTTTTCCATAAGATGTTATGGAAAATTTTTTGGCCAACCCAATACAATCGTAACAGCTAAACTCAGTTCTCTTTGATATTTTGCTGACTTTTAGTTATATATACTTATATTTTTGCTTTGAAGCTGTGATTTGTAAAGGCATAAGATTATACGAGTGTCTACATATGCGCACGTATACATATACATCTATATATTCATTAGCTTGATTTATAACTTTAAATATTTAGGCACATGGTCCTCTGCTTGTGCTCTTATCCTGCCCCTTGCAGGTGTCTTGGCCTGCTTGACACTGCTCATTTCCAATATTTTGTTTTATTTTGTGTATTTATATATTTGCGTTCCACTTATTTTCAAAAAGTTTCAGAAATAATTCACAATAAAAACATCCACATGCATATACAGTGTGGTCAAAACTAGTCATTAGAATCTACAGTGGGTTTGCCAAAAATACCCACTGTGGAAAAATATTATTAAACTGTATTAAAATATAAAAATTGCTAGAAAGTCAGGCTCAAAGAAGAGAAGAATTTGAGGAATTTGATGACTTCTCACTTTCCTGCTGTGCTTCCTGTTAGCCTGAGCCTGAATGGAAGCAATCAGTTATACATTTCTCCTTCACAGAAAGTGAGAAACACATATTTCCCAAGAAAACCAAAATTCTGAAAGAAGTTTCTGGTGTGGAAGTCCACAGCAACATTTTTATAGCAAATGTAATAATGGGTCATATGTATGGCTTTTATTTTTGGGGAAGACTTACAACAAATGTTGAATCAGTTTAAAATCAAGTTAATGAAAATGATTCTGTGTTCACTGGGCCACCTTCTGGTGGCCCAGTGCAAGAAAGACCCAATTTTTTTTTTTCAGAGGAAAACAGGAGTGTGCCATCGCCCACAAATATGATGGTGGTTTTCTAAATGTCTGGTGAATTGTCCAGGTTAGCATCATGTAAGCATTGCTTCTGGCTGCCACATGCAGACAAAGAACGAGAAATTGCTGGGTGCACCGTGAGTCCTCCGCACACACCTGTAGAGCTGAGTAAGAGCCGTCCCTCCAGGACGTAAACGGACCCTTGGTGGCGGCTGTGACAGAATGCTCTTTGGTGCATCCTGCCGGAAGCCACATCCCCTTGCTGGGAAGCTCCCTGTCCCAGCCTGGAATTCGGGGAATGCTGCTGCTGACGGGAGCGCGGTGGCGTCCCACGAGTTTTAGCGTTATTTTGCTTTTTTCCTTCAATTTCCCCAAAGCTCTTGGTCTGGGTCCTGGGGCAGAACACTTTTGTGATAAATTGACCTTAACTAAGCCAGTGTGTGGGCTAAGTTAGATTAAAAGAGCCTTTGGCTGCCAACAAATCCATTTAGAGATTTAAAAATATTTACCTCTTGCTAAATATGACAACCTCTGCACATTTAGTCAGAATGATAAATTTTTCTCAAGGAGTTGCAATCCGCTGGAATAGTTTCCACAGTATGAAATATAACCTAATATTCTAAAAGAAAAACGTGAGGCATTTATCATTCCATCCCCTGCCCCCCCCCACACACAAAAAAAGAAAAACTATTTTCTAGATTTGACTCATCACCTAGGTCCCAAGCTACTACTTAACGCAAAAGTCTTGACAACATACACCACCCACTCTCTGCGGGTCCTAGCTATGCTGCACACTTTGGAAATTTTGATTGAAGTGCTGCCTTTTTATACATCTCATTTCTCACGGATAACAACTATGAGGATTCATTTTGGGATCAAAATAGAACATTTCGATGCTAAACTTGACATCATCACTGTCTGTAACTGCCAAAACAAAAACTGATGGGATGACAGATCATCTTGTTAAAAGAGCTTCGCTTCAGTGGTCTGGAAGCTGCAAGCAATTTAGTCACACTGGCTGCCGGTCGCATCTGGTATTAGGGCATCATTCAAAACGATACAGACACGTTAAATACAGCTTTTCTTTATGAAGTCAAGTCCATGAGCTCATTAGCCACGGACAGGCCCTGGGTCTCACGTAAGTAAGATCACTTTCAGTAGATGGTTTGAGGGCAAAACTACCTCATGATTAAAGGATCTTGTATCGGATCCATTTTATTTTATTGGGTTGTAGCCAAAAAGTTCATTCAGGTTTTTCCGTAACATCTCCAACACTACTGGAAATAAATATTTGAAGGATAAAATGGTACTTTATTATATCATTATTGCCAATTTACAGTCATGTTGGTTTTAATTCAAACTTTTCATCTTATTTACGGCTATTATAATAAAATCAAGCAAAGATTTCACAATAAGACACTATATACGTGGGCCACCTTTTCTGTTTACATACAAGTCAGCCAGGAGCACCATTTCAAGCCAGACTTCCTGTGATTTAGTAACAGCAGAAGCGGGTATCTGTATTTCCACTAAGCAGATCTGTAAGGATGTCCGTTCATGCATCCCACAAACGCTGAGTGAGTGCCACTTTCCTATGGGGACTGTGCACAAAGTTCCATTCGACTGACTGGGGCAACGTCATGCATTAGGGAACGGGGTTTCAGAAGCCCTCACCCTGGTTTTCTATCCCTCTGCCTTCAGATAGTACTGGAGAGGCCCCAGCACCCAGGTTTCTTCTCTATTCCATTTCCCCATGCCCCTGACAGAGAATCTGATTACAGAAGCTAATTCAAGTTCTACTGTTATGCATATAAACGTGATTTTATATGAAGAGCTCAAGGTCCTAACACTCAATTTTCTCTCCCTGATCAGAAGACAAAGACTCGAATAGTATCCAGGAAGGGACACTCCAGAAGCCAGAACCTAGGGTCTCTGTGGACTGGGGACAACCCACTGCCTCGTCAAGGATATCCTTTCCCAGGAGAGCCTGGCTTTTGCTATGGGCTGAATTGTGTCTCCTCAAAATGCACATGCTGAAACCCTAACCCCCAGTATGACTCTTCCTTGGAGACAGAATCTTCAGGAGTTAATTCAGGTTAAATTAGGTCATAAGGGCGAAGCTCTCATCCACTGGCACTGTGGCCCGATAAAAAGAGGAAGAGAGAAATCTCTCTTCACCATGACAGAACACAGCAACAGCCGGGAAGAGCATCCTCGCCAGGAGACAAGCCCTGTCGGAACCTCCACCCTGGACTTTTCAGCCTCCAGAAGAGTGAGAAGATAAATTTCTGTAGTTTGAGCCATCCAGACTATGGTATTTTGTTATCCAGCCCAAGCCGACTAAGACAGCTTTCATCACGGGTTTTGTCAGAAGAAAGATAAAAATTTATTATGAAACTGAAGGAGCCCTGGAGGAAGCTGGAATATTGTACAAAGTGTCCCAACCTGACAAATAATGTTAGCTGTTATTTATTGAATAATTAAAGCCAGGCACCGTGCTTTGAGGGCGCACACGCGCGCGCACACACACACACACGATCCACATTAAGTCCTCAAAGTAACCCTATCAGATTGATAGTATCTCCCCCATTATACTAACTGATGAAATGGAGTCTCAGGAATGCTGATCCATTTGCCAAAATATACACAACTAGCGGGTCCAAGATTTAAAGCCAAACCCCCAAGGTCTACCTTTCCAGCCATTAACTTACAGTGATTCTAGGCAGAGCACCTGTCTTTGGGGTTACTTAAGGATGCCTTTTGTGCTCTATGCCTTCAAACCAATCAGAACCAGCCTGACCCCAGGTCCCTGTCGAGCCCAGATGTGTCCATTTCAGTCAGTGTTGGGTCCTGGGAGGAGGAAAGCCCCTCAAATCGGGGTACGTAGGAAGCTGCAAACCTAACCTGCATATATTTTGTCTTTTCAATATTCACCAACAAGATAAACTCCTGAATGGACTGTGGGGAAACCTCTGGGGACCCAGCACGGAAGCATCTGAAAGGAGTCACCAAATCATACTGTTATGGGATTTGCCTTTTTCCAGCCTCTGTAATCATCACACTTCCATTGCCTGGAGGAAAAGCCCCCGAGCACGGAGTCCAGTGCAGAGAACCCGGGAACTTGCCAGCTTAGCATCTCAGGAGCCACCCGCTCGCAGGCTCTGAGTGAGTCAAGCTGTCTTCCCGGGCAACAGCCTTTCTGTCCTGAAGCAACAGTGCATGGCTGGAAACTTAACACCATCCAGTTAATGCAAAGTATTTCCTCTGCCCCTAGCTGAGCCTGCTCTGAGTATGTGCCAAAATAGCTATTTGCAGTGATTAAAAGTGAGACGCCCGAGCTGAGATTCCGTCAGGAACAGAGAGAAGCGCCTTTCCACCCTGGGCTCATCAACACTGACGAAGGCTGGGTAAGGAGCCTAGTCAGGCGTGGAACAGAGACCCACAGAGAGAGGGCTCAAGAGCGTTTCTTCTGATTTACCCGCCAGATGCACGTGGTATGGAGAAGTCAAGCAGAGTATTTTGTCATCTCGCTCTTTTCGAGGAGGGGCCAGAGACGAAACAAAGCAAAATCCTAACTCTGTCTATTGTAAATGGACTTCATCTAATTTGGAAACAAAGCCAGTTCAAACTACTGTCACTGGCGTGTGAGCAAACCTAGACTCACCTGACTGTGGGTAGCAGCCCATGCTTAGAACTATGGAACTCAAGGAAAACTTGTCCCCAAATGCTGCTGCCTCGGCTCTGCCCGGGAGCGTCCTAGACTCTCCATGGCCACAGGACCGTAACTAGAAGGCACAGAGGGCAGCGTGCATCCTGTATTCCAGCCTAACTTTGTTGGGTCCTGACAGCCTTAACATTGAAACCTGGGCTAGTCTTCCTGGAATAACCAATCTAATTCTGGGGAAAGGTTAACATCAGGCCAGAGCTGATCTTCTCATGGTAATACTTGAAAATGGAGTCAAGAAAAGTATGGAATGTTGTGTCCGTCTTGTTTGCTGTGTACATTTTTTTTCCTGCAGGGAGGCACCTGAATTTGGGGAGCTGTGAGTTGTCACAGCTCTGTTTTACAACAATGTAAAAATTGTGGGAAACATAAGGTGGCTCCCACACTGTCATCCACGGCTGGTCCCCGTGTCCCACACCAGTGAGGGCATGAAAGACCCGGGGTAAGGCCGTGCCGTGTGAGGCTGGAATGCCGTGTGGACTGTGCTGGACACCCCTCTAAGGCCAAGTGCATGCTATATGAGATTAATCCCTACTGCTGCTTCTTGAGTTTGGTTGCCAGCTACAGTGAACCCCTACTCACTGCAATGCCGCTGACCAGCTTTCCTTTCATCATGGCAACATCTGGGGACCAAATGAGCCACATTCATTCCATTTTGTGATTTAAGTTAGCCCAGAAATTGACTTAGAAATCCCAGGTAAGCTTGGTGTTCCTATTGACTTTGAACCTGCCTTATTTTCCCAGGAATCAAGGGGAGAGGCAGCCAGAAGGGCTGAGGATTTTCCAAATTTGATCCAATTCTCAGTCAAATGTTCAGAATCGAATGATAACACAGGGACTTCCCCAGTGGTCCAGTGGGTAAGACTGCACTCCCAATGCAGGGGGCCCAGGTTCAATCCCTGGGTCAGGAAACTGGATCCCACACGCATGACACAACTAAGAAGTCCACAACCCTGTGTGCCTCAACTAAGACCCGGTGCAGCCTAAATAAATAAATAAATAAATGATGACACAGAGAAGACCCACACAGGACCCTCTTTTTACTCATAGCAAGTTATGAATCTGTCCTCTTGGGCATTTTTACACTGTCATCATACACAGTAACCCTGGGAGTTACCACACAGTTATCTCTGAAATAAAAACTAGCATAACTGATGTTCACAGAAGCTGTGCACACTAAAGGGACTGAGCTCAAGCTCAGAAGAGTTGGTGGCTTCTCTGAAGACAGAGCCCAGTCACAGCAAAGATAGTACATTTAATGTTACCCGACATCACCGTACATATTCTCACATCATAGGCTTCGTGAAAGTGGGGAGAAAACTACATTAGTCCTCAAAACGAGGCTCAGTGTATCAGTCAGCGTTCAGTCAGGAAAATGGAAACCACTATTTTTGCTACTTGCCATGTCAGAGAAGCTGATTCACAGGAACCCATTGGAAGGTAACTACAGACCTCATGCCCTATCCACCTGTGGGTCCACCAGCAGCTGCCAAAGGACGGTAATGGTCTCCCTTTCTTTTCCAGCTTCCAAATAGCATTCAGGTGACTCTTACTGGTGAAACGCAGGCCAGAAATGTCAAAGGAATGTGGAAAATATCATTTTCAGGTTTCTAGCCATTGGGACACAAGTTAGAGTTTAGAAGATTTGAGATGGTTCTAAGTATCAATGGACAACATCTAGCAAACTCAGAAAGAAAGACAAACCACCCCAGGAGGTATTTGCCGAAACTGTATCATTGAAAGGTAAAGGTCTAGAGAGAGCGGCCAATTATAAAATGAACAAGATGATAATACAAAGCCTGGCAAGTAGGTAAACGACTAAAAGAAAGATAACGGAGGAAGGAAGGAAGGGAGAAAAATAACAAAAGAAAAGTGAGGAACTAAGAAGAACTCATTCTGGAAGAAAACATTACCCAGGGGAGGGTTATAAAACCTACAAACGCTGTAAGCTACAGAAGAACTGAAGAATACAAACTCAAAAAAACTCGAAGAATTCCAAATCTAGATGAGCAAACAAAAGAATAAGATGAAAAGAAAAACAAAATCTTAGAGTGAAGAAAGAAGCTAAAATTAAACGGCCAGTAGAGATTTAATTGTTGTATTAGAACAAGCAAGTATACAAATAGACTTGCTACAAATGCAGTTACTGAAATTCAGGAGAAGCCTAATATAATAGCAGTGAAGGTAGAATAAACATGGAAAGGAATCAGATAAAAGATGACAGACGTGGGGAATTCCAGATCTGGCATTTCAGGATAATGGCAAGCCTTATTTTTCATCTCCCTCTCACTAACTTCCTCCAAAACACATTTGTCCTACAAGGAGGACAAATTCAGCATTTCTACAAAACTGAGAAAATGCAATCATCAAATTACCTGTAATTAGAGAGAAAAAAAACAAAGGAAAGGAAACCGGGTGTTCTTACCGTAGCAGTCCTCTAGGTGTGAAGCGTGAAGAGAAGCTTAAAAGACTTCGTGTAAAACAGCAGAAGACCACCTTCAGAAGAGAAATTGCAAGAATAAATGTCCAAATAAGGAACCCAGACCAGGACTTCATAGTTTATAGCCTTATATGGAGAAAGGGACCAGAGGGGCAGCTTGGAGGAACTACTGCTTTTAGAAAGAATTAGATGCACACGGAGGGGATCCACCTTAGAGAAGACCCAGTGAGAAAGGAGGAAATGAAAGGGAGAAATTGAGAATGTTTCAGAAATGAAAGACACGCCAACTCTTCCCTTCCTTACCCACCACCAACACCTCCATCCACAAAGCAGATGGCACAGAGAGGCACCGTCGGACTAGGAATCCTGTTCATGAAACGAGTAGAATAAGGAACAGCAGATCACCTTGGTGTAAAATGACTGCAACGTCTGGGAAATAAATAAATACATACATTTAAGAAAACCTTTTCTGCTGATGAAAAGACTTGACCAAAAAACTCAACACAAGACTGAAGAAAACTGTAGTAAACAACTTCAGACTATATTAAATATCCTCAGTCAAGAATCTGGGGATGTGGTAAAATGTCTTTAATCAGAAATACAAAAGCAAAGAACAGAAACATATAGAAAAGCAGGAAGAAATGAAATGGGAGTTGATTAGATTCAGGAAATGAATCAAAGATAAAACAAAAGCATATAAAATTAAGATTAAATTGCAAGGTACCCAATAAAGACATACTCAAATAAAAACTTAATAGAGGCATTAAGAAATTTTTTTAAAAAAAGAGAAATATGAGCTAAAAAGGAAATTAAAGTACCAGAAAGAAAGTGGATAGTAGTGGAAGACAATCGAACAAGGCTGAATGTATGTATAATAGTTGTCCTTGAGGAGAAAAACCAAAACAATTGAACAGAACTAATATTTAGAACTATAAATCAAAAAAATCCCAGAAATAAAAGAGAAGTAACCCAACATATATTCTAGTAAAGGTATTAAACTTTAAAGATAAAGACAAAAATATTTTGTGTCTCCAGACAAAAAAAAGATACAGTAAGAAAGATGGGGAAAGGCAGGGAGGACAGAAGCAAAAGAGAAAAAAGAAAGAAAGAATTTATAAAGGCAGAGGAATCAGACTGAGATTTCTCAAAATAATGTACAAAGAAAGGCAACAGGGGAGTATAATTTTCAAGAAACTTGAGGAATGAAAACCAAGGATATTTATCCAGCCAAACTTCCCTGAAGGTAGTAAAGTTATAGAAAAGCAGTTTTTCATCTGCCAGAATTCAGGGAATACGTACTTTCAGACAAATCTACCAGAAGATGGCTTTTTAACCAGCCGAAGGATGGCTCCTTGGGACTTTGCAAAAGGATTTATAATGAGCATTTCATATTTTTAATTGAAGAGCTAAGAACAATAAAAGGGCAGGGTCATGAATTCAAGTATAATAGGAAATTCTGTTCTAGTGGAGGAGGAAAGTGCAACTGAAAACAAGGCGGGACAGAAGAGACAAGGGAGAAAGTAGGATAAGATCAGTGACTGTGGTCAGTGGGAGTGAAGGGGTACCACTGAGGCTGACAGATGGTGAAGAGCTAAGTTCAAAAGCCGGGTTGTGAGGGTGGCGTTAAGGGCGCTATAAGAAGCACTAATCCGAAGGTAACCCCTAAAATAAATATTTATACCTTCTCAAATATCAAAAGAAAAAATTTAAAGCAACCACAACAAATAGAGAAATAGACACACTAAATATAAAATAATAGGGGGACTTCCCTCGTGATCCAGGGGTTAAGAATCCACCTTCCAATGCAGGGGACACGGGTTCGATCCCTGGCCAGGGAACTAAGATCCCGCATGTCGTGGGGCAACTAAGCCTGCACACCACAACTACTGAGCCCGCACGCTCTAGAGCCCGCCCACCACAGCTAGAGAGAATATAAATGAATAAATAAATAAAGTAGTAAGCAAATTAATTACCGCATAAAATAATAAGACAAAATTGGGACCAGTATAGTAGTCATATCAATAATCGTGACTAGGACTAATGTGCCCATAAAAAGAAAAAGATTTTCAAATTGGCCCATAAAACAAAATACAACTCTCTACTACAAACAAAGCACACTTATAATGCAGTGATTCAAGAACGCTAAAAGTAAAGACTTGAATAAAAACATCTTGGGCAAAGAAGCAATAAGAAGCCAGCGGCTGCAATCCTGATACAAAACAAAGTAGAATTCAAGGCAAACGTGTCAAAGGACATTTTGTAATATTTAAAGGCACCTTCCACATAAAGATCTGGTAGTGATGAATAAGTATGCACTAAATAACACAGCAACCACATACACAAAACAAAAATTACAGGTGATGTAAAAAGAAACAGAAACACAGTAACAATAGGAGATTTTAACATATCACTCTGAACATGAGACAAAACAAGTAAACAAAAATTAATGTAGGATATAAAAGATTTAAACAATACGATCAATAAGATCGATCTTTTAGATATACACCAATCACCTTACGCTGATAAGAAAGCACAATATTTCTTTTCAAATGCGCATCAAACATTTATAAAGACTGGAAATATACTAGGGCACTAGTAGGAACTTTTAGGAAAGGCTTTCTAATGATGACTAAAATTCCAGATTCTGTAAAGAAAAATTGATAAGTTTTACTACCCAGTGGTGAAAAAATTGCATAGTAAAGCACGTCATAATCAAAAGACATGACAAACTGAGAGAAAATATTAGCAATGTACCTTACAGATAAGAGACTAATTTCCCTAATTTACAGAGAAGTTTTCAAAATTAAGGGGAAAATATTTCTGCTTCCAAGCAAGATGGGTGAATTTACATTCCCCTGAAATAACTATTATATGGCAGGAAAAATACGTGAGAAAGAAAAAGGTTTTCAAGACACACTCCTCAAGCAGCAAAGGGCAGTGGTTCCTGATATATGAGAAACAAGCAAGGTAGGTTATATTGTCATCCTGGTTCACAGCCCTGAGTGGGTTTCCAGGAGCACCTGGTGGAGCTGGTGATCTCCCAGAGCTGGGCAGGTAGAGCTGAGAACCAGGGGTTAGATAAAGGATAGCAAAATGTAAAATTTACTGAAGTTGATAACTATACTATTTTTAAATAAGATAATATCCTTTTCTTAGGAAATATACCCTGAAATATTTAGGGATCAGAGCCATAGTTATGTAAATTATCCTCCAGTGGCTGAGAAATAAACTGATCTGTGTACGTGAGGGGGGGAGGGAGGGTGCACACACGTACAGCAAAAGAAAGTTTTCCAATAATTATTTACATAATGAATAGAGGATTTTCAAAAGGAATAAAAACTGATGTCTTGGACAATAAAAAGAAATAAAAACTGTGGAATTTACAAGTGTCAGATGATGTTAGGAAAAAAATCATATTTTACTCAAAATTAATACGGATTTAAAGTTTTTAGAATTTCTCTAATCAGCACTTGCAAATTCTTTGTGCTATATTTGGCGATTCTTGGATCTTCCAAGAGTAATTATAACTAAAATTCTAGAATCCACTAGTTTTGACAACACATAAATTAAATTTGTTATAATCCAATTATGGAGCAACAACTCTGGTATTATAAAGCATATCAAAATTTAATTTAAAGATATGCTTATGTATGCATAGATTTGACCAATTCTTCATGGGTCAAATCTCTATCAAAAGGGACTTCCCTGGTGGCGCAGTGGTTGAGAGTCCGCCTGCCGATGCAGGGGACGCGGGCTCGTGCCCCGGCCTGGGAGGATCCCACATGCCGCGGAGCGGCTGGGCCCGTGAGCCATGGCCGCTGAGCCTGCGCGTCCGGAGCCTGTGCTCCGCAACGGGAGAGGCCACAACAGTGA
>NW_006784423.1:526503-533654 GCF_000442215.2 Lipotes vexillifer | reverse complement strand
CGTGCCCCGGTCCAGGAAGATCCCACATGCCGCGGAGCGGCTGGGCCCGTGAGCCATGGCCGCTGAGCCCGCGGGTCCGGAGCCTGTGCTCTGCAACGGGAGAGGCCACAACAGTGAGAGGCCCACGTACCGGCAAAAAAAAAAAAAAAAAAAATCTCTATCAAAGACTTGAATATTCAGAAACCATAATTACCGAAGAATATTGTTTTTTTGTTTTTGAGGTATGAATTATTCATTTTATTTGTCTGAGTGTTGCAGAATTCATATTGAAAACTTGCACTATAAATTCAATATATAGCATGCAAGTAATTAGCACAATGACAGATTCATGGGCAGAGAAGCAACTTTCCCTTTGTGTGGTGGTTGAGTAATAGTAGTTTCAGAAAGAAATGTAAACAGTTTGAGCTAAAATAACAAAACCTGCAGCAAAACAAAATGCAATACCATTTACCACTACATTTTTGATTCCCCACCACAATTTGTTTTATTCATCATACATCATAAATCAAGCTAGTGCATTCCAGCAGTACTGGATGAAGCCACACTCTCAACCCCAAACTCCCTTTTCCACAGTGAT
Source organism: Lipotes vexillifer (assembly GCF_000442215.2). Taxonomy (NCBI): domain Eukaryota; kingdom Metazoa; phylum Chordata; class Mammalia; order Artiodactyla; family Lipotidae; genus Lipotes; species Lipotes vexillifer. Next base: position 533,077 of record NW_006784423.1, on the reverse strand, counting down.
ACTGCATACATACATATTCTTTAGGTCCAACTCTTCTCAAATTCTGATTGCCTCTGCCTGTATAGAATTGGAAAAGACTTCAGACTACCCTTACCCTGGGGGGAGAGGTGATAAGAAAAAATATCTTCATTTATCAGCTGAAAGGGTTCTAAGAAATAGGACAATATTCCTGGCATGCTTTTGAATGACCTTATATGACAGAACTTAATTTTCTTCTACTGCTTAGATCTGCAGTCCTAATTTTTTAATAAAGAGTACCTGGGGTGACCTCATCAAGATAGCGATGTAGGTCATTCTCAACTCTAGTCCCCCTCCCAAGAAGGCCAACTAGAAACTACCCATGGACACGACACCATTAGGAACATCCCAGAACCCAAGGGTGAGGCTGAAGCACCCCCTGGACAGCAGAGATCCAGAAGGACACTTAGCAGGGGAAGAGGAGCAGCTTCCTTTTGACCTCAGAACCCATCCCCCAGGCCAGCACAGGGCCACACTGAGAAAGCCCCTCCCCTCCCCCGCACCCATGGTTTCTCCAGTGGAAAAGAGAGAACCCAAGGCGGACATCCAGTTTCCCCACTGTTTCAGGAAGCCTTCCGGGAGGTCCACTCAGGCCTCACCTTACAGAGCCTGACCACTGGGGGTCAGACAGAGAGAAGGGAGGCAGGGCTTACAGCCACCAGTGCTCAGATCTTAGCAGACTGAGTTCTTGCTCGCAGTAGTGCATGCGAGAGTGGAGATCCCGGCCGGCATAAGACATAGGGGATAAGCTTCTCGACAGGGACCTTGGCAGTGAAGTTTTCGATATAATATCAGAAGCACAGTCAACAAAAGCAATAATCAACAAGTGAGACCATATCAAACATAAAAGCTTCTGCCCAGTGAAAGAAACAATCCACAAAATGAAAAGACATTCTACAGAATGGGAGAGAATATTTGCAATATAACAGATAAGAGAATAATATCCAAAATATACAAGGAACTCATAGAACTCAACAGCAAATAACAGTAATAATAATCCAATTAGAAAACAGGCAAAGGATGTAAGGAGTCATTTTTCAAAAAAAAAATATACAAATGGCCACTAGGTACATGAAAACGTGCTCAACATCACTAATCATTAGGAAATGCAAATCAAAACCACAGTGAGATATCACCTCACACTTGTTAGAATGGCTATTATCAAAAAGACAATAGATACCAAGTGCTGGTGACGGTCTTGTGAAATAGGAATATTTGTATGGTGTTGGTGGGAAGGTAAATTGGTGCACCTACTACAGAAAAAAGCATGGAGGTTCCTCAAGAAATTAAAAATACAACTACCATATGATCCCAAAATCTCACTTGAGGTATATATCCAAAGGTGAATTATACTGCAATGAACATGGAGGTGGAGATATCTCTCTTTGAGAGTGTGATTTCATTTCCTTTGGCTATATATATTATATATATTATATTTTGGAATATTATTCAGACATTTAAAAAGAAGGAAATCCTTCAATTTTCAACAAGATAGATGAACCTTGAGGGCATTAGGCTTAGTAAAATAAGTCACACAGAGAAAAACAAACACTGTATGATCTCATTTATGTACAGAAAATTTTTTTTTAAACTCACAGAAACAGTGAATAGACTGGTGGTTTCCAGGGGCAGCAGAGGGTGAGGCACTGCGGGAAATGAGTGAAGGTGGTGGTCAAAGGGTACAAATTTCCAGTTATAAGATGAATAAGTCTGGGGATTTAATGTACAGCTTGGTGACTACAGTCATCAACATTGTATTGTGTACCTGAAAGTTGCTGAGAGAGTATATCTTAAAAGGTCTCCCCACACACATACAGATGGAACCAAGAAGATGGCAGCCACGTGAGGTGGTGGGTGTGTTAACTAATCTTACTGTGGTCATCACTTCACAATATATATGTATATCGAATCATCACCGTGTATACCATAACCTTAGACGTTTATAAGGCAGTTATATCTCAATAAAAGTGGGAAAAAAATAAAACTTCAAAAAATGTTTAATAAAGGCATTTCTTGACCTTACGTAAGACAGAATCATAGAACAGACCCTAAAACACAACGCTAGTCATCAGGGACCCTCACATTACTCATACCATACAGATGGATATCTAGAATGCTCTTGGTAAATAAGAATTTCAGGGCTTCCCTGGTGGCACAGTGCTTAAGAATCTGCCTGTCAATACAGGGGACACGGGTTTGAGCCCTGGTCCAGCAAGATCCCACATGCTGAGGAGCAACTAAGCCCGTGAGCCACAACTACTGAGCCCACAGGCCACAACTACTGAAGCCCGCGCGCTCTACGGCCCGTGCTCCGCAACTAAGAGAAGCCACTGCAATGAGAAGCCTGCGCACCGCAACAAAGAGTAGCCCCCGCTCGCCGCAACTAGAGAAAGCCCGCACACAGCAACAAAGACCCAAGGCAGCCAAAAATTAAAATTAATTAATTAATTTAAAAAAAGAATTTCAACATCTTTGATTCAGTAACATTTTAAATTTACATTGGGACTAATGTGTGTTTTCCCTGAGCTCTGAGAGTCAGATTTTCAAATGCAATTAAGGTACTTTGAAGTCTACAGTGTAACCCTAACTACAGAAGCACAGTTCTTCCTCCTTGATGGCAGCATCTGCTGAGAAACAGGGTAAATCATCTTGTACGTAAGACCTGTGACTGGGAGGAGACCGTAATAAACAGACTTCATTGGAAAAGCATATAGTGCATTACCACAGTGTCAAAATGCATGAGACAATATCGTAAAAACAATCAAAATCCTAAGGAAGCTCTTAATGAATAAGACAGACTTAAATACATGCTGGATACCTAGATTAGAAAGAGCAAGTATGGAGAACTGAAAAAATGCTTTTGATTAGATGTTTATTTGATTAAAAATATTAGAATAATCTGGGGATATATGTATACGTATAGCTGATTCACTTTGTGATACAGCAGAAACTAACACACCATCGTAAAGCAATTCTACTCCAATAAAGATGTTAAAAAAAAAATTCCTACTAGGGAAGATTCAACTTACCTCTCTTCCTCACATACAGTGTTTATGACATCATGATCCTGTAAACGTTACATACAGCAGAACTATGTAGTGTACTATAGCTTCATTTTCTTTCTTGTGCATTGTTTTCTTAGAGTGAATAAAGCCCTCTGTTGTTTTCAAAGAAAAATATATTAGAATATAAAGTTTGAGGCAGGTTATGTTAACCAGCAGCATCTTCTGCAGGAGAACTAGGTTCCAAAAGCACTCTTATTTCTAGGCACTTACTTTTCGTTATGTCTTTTTTATCTGTTGACGCCTGGAAAAACTCAGAAGCATGTTTACATAACTGTGCAGTGGAAACTCAAATATATAATTGACTCAAAAGGTAAAGAGGAAAAAGCATAGATCTTCTTATCTACTTTAAAAACCTCTTTCACACATTTCAAAATACTAAATCCCAGCTTAGTGGAAGCCATAACCTCCTGACTAAATGTATTTTTTAAATTAAAAAAAAAAGAGGAAAGAAAATATCTGCATTTAGATACAGATCATATGGAATCATGCCCAAGAATTCCTCAGCAGTTCAAGGTCAGTAACAATGGAGTCAGAGCCAGGAGCCTGGAGAGCATTTCACCATCACGTGCACATCATCGCACCACGCATGACGGAAAACACTAGCAACCTGAATGTGTACAGTTGTCCTTTTAGACTTTTTTTTTTTTTTGCTAAGAAACCTTACTTAACATGAGATCTACACTCGTAACAGACACTTACATGTAGAGTACGTCATTGTTGTCTATAGTACAGTGTCCTATATCAGATCTCTAGAACATGTTTATGTGGCATAACTAAATTTTACATACAGTGATTAACAATTCCCCATTTCCCCCTTACCCTAGCCCCTGGGAATCATCATTCTATTCTTTGCTTCTATGAGGTTGACTATTTTAGATACTTAATAAAGTAGAATCAGAAACTGGAATGTTTTTTTTACAAGGTTGGTAGGAGTGCAAAATGGTGCAGCTGCTATGGAAAACAGTATGGGTTTCTCAAAAAAAACAAAAAGAGAACTACCATATGACCCAGGAATCCCACTTCTAGGTATTTATACACAATACTTGAAATCAGGATTTCAAAGAGATATTAGCATTCCCACGTTCACTGCGCGCTGTTCACAACAGGCAAGATGTGGAAACAATGTAAATGTCCATCAACAGATGAATGGATAAGGAAAATGTGATATATTCATAAAATGTAATATTACTCGGCCTTAAAAAAGAAGGAAGCCCTGTTATACGCAGCAACATGCACGAACCTTGAGGACGTTACGCTTCGTGAGATCAGCCTTCCCGCTGCTTTTCACAGAAACTTCCTGTCTCTTTCTCCCTCTCCTCCCACCTCCATGTCTTCCTTTTCTCTTTCTCTTTTCAGGCCCTGAGTCCTTCCCCCACAGGGCAATTAAGACTGCGCCTGGGATGCAGGTCCAAGAGACAGCCCCAGCACTATCCCTGCACCCACCTGACGGATTCTGGTAAGAGCCCTGAGGCCACGCAGCTGAGCAGAGAGGGGCGGGGCCTGGGAGTCACAAGAACCTTTCGTCCCATCCCTGTTCTTTGCCCCCTGAGCGACTTCAGTCATTTGAACACCAAAGAGATGCAGCAGGAGCATCTCAAAGGCATCTTCCAGTTCTAACATCTCAAGGTGCAACGCTTCTGAGACCAACGGGTCTTTAAACTGCAGAAGCGTAGAGCTCATGGTGGAGTTCCTAGGGCCAAAGTCGGGGGCTTCATCATTCTAAAGAGGAAGGAAGAGAAGAAATGCAGGCAGAGGAGGAGGGGCCCGAAGACACACGCTGCCGTAATCCTTCAGAGGAAAGACGTGTGGTGGGGGTCTGGGGGAGGATGGAGCAAAGGTCACAGACAGAGGTAGGCAGCGAGAGGCAGTTTGGGTTCCCTCCAGCTTCGGGGAGCTCAGGAAGCATGGCTAAGGTTCGGAAAGAGTTTATCAGCAAAACAAGACACACGGAAGGTGTAAGAGATTGTCTATGTCATGAAAGACCATGAGACCCAGCGTGGAGGAAACGCTTGTAGTGCAACGGGGAGCGAGTGTGCACTGTCTCCAGCTTCAATCAGACCACGGCATGGAATGCTCAGTGGCGTGGACTTGCTTATGCATTAAATGCCCTGCTGCATTCACTCTGCGCCTAGCATTGTACAGCGAATGGTCCAGGAACACGATGGGTGCAGAGGCACGCGTGCTGCCCCTGGGACGCTCCCTAATGATGCCTCCCCACCCGTGCAAGCACCTTGACAAAATGCTGATGACCCCACGACACAGGAGGCCTTTACTGGCCGACACATATGCAAACGCATTGTGCATTTATTGCCAACGAATAGGAACACTGAGCAGAAAGGCGCTTCCTGCCTGCTCTGAGCTTGTGCTTTGTGGCGCTTCAGGGGCAGAACAATGAAAATTCTTTTTGCCGTGTAGTCAGTCCTAAATGGGCTGAACCGTTCGTGAGTGTGCCCAGCAGGCTTTCCCACAGAAAACAAGCCTCCCCAGCTCTGTAAGCTTAGCTTTCTAGCAATAGAATCTTCCAGTGCCATACCTACACTTAAAATACAATCACAGACACTTGCGGTTCTCTTATTTTCAGAAGTACACAGAAGCAACTTGAGCAAATGCTGAAGAGAAGGAAGAGTGGCTCTTCAGCATCTCTAAATTCAGCATAGGAAATTTTAATAATTTAGGCTCATTACTTGTAGAACCATCAGGCTAAGCTACCTCAAATTTAGAAACTTTAATTCCCTTTCCAAAATAAAAGAAAAAATATTTTTCCTGTAATCTACCACAGCAAAAAAAAAAAAAAAAAAAAAAAAAATACTCCCAATTCCCCACACCCACTATCCATCATCCACTCCAGCCGCTGGAAAAGATGCAGATGTTCAATGATTTCTGTCAGCCATACACACCTCTTGAGATGCTCATGTACATAATTCTCTTAACCCGATTTCTTTTCGACTGCAGAGGGTGTATTTCTTGGCCCTGCACAATTGTGCTGAAATCCCCCTACTCAGCATCCTCACTAATCCCTTTGGCCACCTTTATCCAAATAAACTTACTAAACCCAATTAGAGAAAACAGCCTCCAGTAAACCTGTACCTTAACACGTGTGCTCGCTGGGTAACCACATTGACATGTGGTCATGCTTATGCTTCAGACAAACAGCGCAGCTGCATCTTCCATAATAAACATCCAGAGAGAATTTCATTTCAACCAATGTTGCCTTGAAAATCACCAAAGGAGATTGATAACATGCAGCTTTGGACGTTAAATTATTAATAGTCGTCCTGGGTTAAAATAAAACGTGAAATCAGAATCAAAGCCCAGAGTGAAGTTGAGTTTACAGGAAGTATTACAAAATTAAGAAAAAAGAAATACAGCATCAGTAATTCAACAACCCGGTAGATCAAATGTGCAACCCAACCAGCAAGAAAAATCATACTGGATTTCTGGCTTTCGGGGGTTTAGGAAAACGATTTTTTTTTTATTGGAAAGGGCAGCAG
>NW_006784423.1:513115-526493 GCF_000442215.2 Lipotes vexillifer | reverse complement strand
AGCAGGAATATGTCTCTCTTACTCGCTTTCCTTCTGCTCTGGAATTAAAGAGAATGAGAAGGGAAAGCAGGGAATTTAAGAGACACCAAGAAGGCCACTTTACGACTCAAGAGGGCACCAGCTTTGTTAAAAGTCAGATAGAAAGAAAAAAATGTATAGAAAATTCTGACTTTCTACCCCCACAAAGAATCGTCATTTTATTAGAAATAATACAATTATTTTTAGATCTTTAAAGAAGAGCTTCAAAAGGAAAATGTGAGAGGTGGTCAGCAAAGACCTCTTAAGTGTAACACTAAATATAAATACTGAAATATTTTTAAAAATTCCTTCTAGATATCCAAGGCCAATAAATACACGTGCCCCTCTGCCCTCTTTGCTTACAGCGGGCGGGGCCCACGCTGTGCAGCAGCAAAGCTGACGGGACAGCTGTCTCTCTGCGCCGGTGGTGGGGAGCTTCACGGGGCTCTCCCCGCATTGGACGGTCACTCTCGGCTTCCTTCCGTGGGCGGGGGCTTGGCATCAAGGGGTTAGGGCCTCAGTGAAAGCAGCTTTGCCCTCTTCAACGGTGCAGGCCGTGTGAACGCCTGTGCATCATTTCTGCATTCACGTTCACGTACCTGGGCGCTGGGTCTGAACCAACAGGCCCAGGAACGTTCACTCCTCCACCCGCTCTGTTCATGACGTGCGGCCAAAGGCCTCGTGCCCGCCCTAAGTCCCCCCACCCCCCCGGACTTAGGAACGTTCCATCCCCGGCTTGCTTTGTATTTGCTCACACATGACCTAGACCATCTCAACATCTAAACTCACTAAAGACAGACTTAGAGCCGCTGGGATGACACGCTCACTAAAGTAAGTGCTGCACCAATGACTATGTTCATTTCAGCACCCTTAGACCTGTGTCTGGAATATTTAGCTGCCACTGGAGGGACCAAGATGAGAGAGGTGATTGGCACCTGCTTACCCTCTAGGCTTCGGTTTCCTCATCCGTAACAAAAGGAGGCTGAGCGAGACACTTTGATGATCTCAGCGTTATTCGTCTCTTGTATCCCCTGCCCTCCACCCCCCAGCCCAGGAAACCCCCCCTACTGTAGCTCTCCCACCAAACCCCCCTCTCTCCGAGGCCTCCGAGCAAACGCTCACGCTGCTCTCTCCCGCCCTCGCTCCACCGGGAGGATGCTGTCTTCCAACTCCTCCTTGCCACTCATCCTGGTACGTCTCAGCTCAGACAGCAAACCCTTCAAGAAACAGCCCACTTCCCCTCCTCCGCACAAGCACCCTCGTCTGGCTGCAGCTCATCTCCTGCACTCTCCTAACTCGCATAACCTCTTCTAACTCTCGTGCTTTTAATCAGAACATGCATGCCGTCCTAGGTCTGCTCCCTCACTGGTCTGTGTGCACCCTCAGCACCTGGCAGACTTCCTGAAGGAGGCGAGGGACTCGGTAAATGTTCTCAGATGAACCGAACGGAAGACAGCGGATGGAAAGATGTGCAAGTCACACTGTGTCTATACACACATTTCACTAATGCCAGTCTTCTTAGAAATACAGGGAGGACTCATCTGTTAGAACGGTGCCTGGTGCATAGTAGGGATTCAATAGATATCTGGTTAGGGGATGACAGAGTACCTTCTAGTAGTTATCCTGGATGCTGGCATTGTAGTCTTCCAGGGAGGAAGAAAAGTGCTATCAGTATAGATATACACATATACACTTATATATACATATATCTTTTAGTAAATAAATTATATATATATACATATGTATATATATATATATATATATATATATATATATATATATTTCCCTTTGTATTGTATGCTATTGGAGAGGCCATGGGACATATATATACATATATCTTTTATTAAAAAAATTATATATATATATATATATATATATATATATATATATATATATATATATATATATTTCCCGCCCCCCGTGCACAAAGACTCTATTTTCGCAAGGACCAAATCCAACACTACAGTTTACACTAATCAAAGTGAAGGAACTTCTATTCAGGCCAGTTGTTCTGGACAATCACCCCTCTCTTGCTGGAAGAAAAGAAGGGGAAAAAACAGCCATTAATTACAAGTTACTGAGGAAGTGAAATATTGCCCATGTGAATGCAAAACATCTCACTAAATTTTTTAATTTTTATTACACGTTGGAATTTTAGTACATTTTTATATTTATAATGGGTTAATAAAATATTTTATTAAAATTAATTTCACTTTTCCTTTTGCTTTTTCCAATATGGCTTCTAGAAAACTTTAAAGTACATATGTGGCTTGCATTATATTTCTTTTTTGTCTCAAATTATTTTTTTATTGAAGCATAGTCAATTTACAATATTATTTTAGTTTCAGGTGTACAACACCGTGATTCAATATTTTTATAGATTATACTCCAGTTAAAGTTGTTACAAAATAATGGCTATATTTCCATGTAATAAAATAATCCTTGTTGGTTATCTATTTTATACACAGTAATTTGCATCTCTTATCCCCTACCCCGTCTCACCCCTTCCCCCAGCCCTCTCCCCACTGGTAGTCACTAGTTTATTCTCTGTATCTAGGAGTCTGTTTCTGTTTTGTTATATACATTCATTTGTGTCATTTTTTAGATTCCACATATAAGTGACAGCATAGAGTACTTGTCTTTCTCTGTCTGACCTACTTCACTGAGTAAGGGGCTCATCTTCCCTGTGTTGGACCCCAGGGCTAGGGGTCCCAATATGTGGCTCAAACCACTCACTCCCCAGGACAGATCTCCACTCCCCCCCGCACCCAACCACACGTCATATCCCTTTTCCTATGAGTCCCCTCCCACGGGCACAGGTCCTGAACTGATGGCTTCTCTTCCCTTCCTGTCTGATTCCATGTGTGTCTTTGTTACAGCCATGGTTGTACAGGAGCCTGTCAGTCTCCAGGGCGCATCTCCCGCCCTCCACCCCACCCTCCTACTCCCCCTTCTTGACCCAGGTAGACTCGCATTATCTCTCTGTAGGACAGTGTTGTTATAAGACCTAGTTAAAATTCTTTTGCTGCTATACACTTTCTATCTTTGCTAACAAAGCTTTGGAATTTATGACAACAAAACCCTCTTTATTCAAAGAAAGCTTACTCTATTCCACTTTGTCAAGGTAACTCAACCAAAGCCTATTTATTCAAAACAGTGCCACCTACTGAGAGAAAATAACAATAGCCCGGAAGTGAGTTCGCTCTTTGGGTCCTTGCGCGGGAGTTTCTCTCCTGCTCTTCTTTCCAGCTAGGCAGAGCTGTAGTGAGCCCGGAGCAAGGTCACTGTAAGAACTGCTGCGTTTTGACCGGTGATGCTGCATGTACACACCTGCCTCCGTCCCCTCTCTCTCTGTAGACAGCAAGGACCACCCAGGAGCACGGCCGGTCCACAGCTCAGCTTCTGGGCAGCCTGAGTGCCCGGCTGAGGCAAGAGGGAGACTGTGCAGCTAGAGCACTTCATGCAGGAGGTGGAACGTTCTCAGTCCTCGCAGAGCCTCATTTGGGGTACTGTGGTGCTCAGAGCCTGCCCTTGTGCCTAAAGACATTTTCAATGCTTTCAAGTGACGTCTCCAAGCCAACTTTTTCACGTGAACACATTTTAAACATCTTCAGCCCCAAACCCAAGTTTCCCAATGGCCTCACTGGAGCCTTATCCATAGCTACCTGCGGCACCTGTGGCCCAGCAGAGGCAGAGGGGAAGGAAGAGCAGAACGGACACCAAACCACCCTTTGACAGGGGATTCTGACAACCTACCCACCCACCCCCAGAACAATGCTCAAGATGGAAGTAAGGCTGTGTCGCTCTATGGAAATATACTTTCAGAAATTGCATCAGCCCCTTCTGTAAATGACATGAGCACTTCCCATGGCTGTATCTTACAAGAGGATTATTAGTTAAGAATAACCTGCTTAACTGTTCTTAAGACACTAAAAGTTAAACTTTCCATTTTGATTAATTACATATTGCCTATGTGCACATGTGCATGCATGACTGTGCATACACACATTCGCTCATGATCGATTTCACTCCAAACATTAAGCATTCTTTCCATGAAACGGGATTCTAGATGATTTTGATAATTTCTAACTTTATGGTTTTCTATATTTCCCAAATTTTCTATAGGATAAGAAAAAGGAAGGAAGGAATAAAGAGGGAGAGAAGAATGAGAGAGAGGGAGGGGGAGACAGAAAAAAGGAGGAGGAAGAGGTGGGATGAGGGGGAAGAAAGAGAGAGAGACAGATGGCCTCAAAGCTACTCCTTTTAGAGAAGGAAGTCAGTTGTGATAAAAGCCCTCCTCTCAGATGGCTTGGAGGAAGCATCTAAGAAAACTTGATAATGCACTTCCATGGTCAAGCACCCCCTCTCTTACACCCCTTGGTAAAGAGTTTTCCCCAAGAAGGAATGGGTAGCATTGCACGCAGTAAACATCGTTTTTCCTTTTCACTCATTCAAGACAATACAGCTAAGATCCAGCTGGAGATTCTTTTTTTTGGGCACTGATTTTAATGCTGATTCTCTGGATCAACCTTCAGATGCTCAAAGGTAATAAAAGGAGGATGCCTGTGGTGTTTTAAGACCATTACAGGGGGGCTTCCCTGGTGGCGAAGTGGTTGAGAGTCTGCCTGCCGATGCAGGGGACACGGGTTCGTGCCCCGGTCCGGGAGGATCCCACATGCCACGGAGCGGCTGGGCCCGTGAGCCATGGCCACTGAGCCTGCACGTCCAGAGCCTGTGCTCCACAACGGGAGAGGCCACAACAGTGAGAGGCCCACGTACCACAAAAAAAAAAAAAAAAGACCATTACAGGGCTCAAATAAACTTCAATTGTCAATTACCATTAACAAGCAAATACCTCTTAACCACAGTTTAATTAAGGATCAAAACTGGATACTTCTAAGAATATGATTTCCAGCAGGTATGGTTATTGAAGGGTAGAAAAAGGGAAAGGGGAAGGACAAATCAGGGTATGGAATTAACAGATACAAACCACTAAATATTAAATAGATAACAACAAGTACTTACTGTATAGCACAGGGAATTATACTCATTATATGGTAATAACCTGTAATGGGGTATAATCTGAATAATAATAAAAAATACCAAATCATTATGCTGTACGCCTGAAACTAACACAATACTGTAAATTATCTAGACTTCAATTTTAAAATTTCAAAGTATGGGCTTCCCCGGTGGCACAGTGGTTGAGAGTCCGCCTGCCGATACAGGGGACGCAGGCGCGAAAATCCCATATGCCGCAGAGCAGCTGGGCCCGTGAGCCATGGCCGCTGAGCCTGCGCGTCCGGAGCCTGTGCTCCCCAACGGGAGAGGCCACAACTGTGTGAGGCCCGCGTACACACAAAAAAAAAAAAAAAAACCTCTAACTTTAAGGGCTTCCCCAATGGCGTAGTGGTTAAGAGTCCGCCTGCCGATGCAGGGGACGCGGGTTCGTGCCCCGGTCCAAGAAGATCCCACGTGCCGCAGAGCGGCTGGGCCCGTGAGCCATGGCCGCTGAGCCTGCATGTCTGGAGCCTGTGCTCCGCAACAGAAGAGGCCACAGCAGTGAGAGGCCCACGTACCGCTAAAAAAAAAATATAGATAAATAGATAGATAGATATAAAAGCATGATGGAATACACACTACTATATATAAAATAGATAACCAACAAGGCCCTACTGTATAGCACAGGGAACTCTAGTCAGTACTCTGTAATAACCTATATGGGAAAAGAATCTGAAAAAGAATGGATGCATGTGTATGTATAAGTGAATCACTTTGCTGTACACCTGAAACTAACACAACACTGTAAATCAACTCTACTCCAATATAAAATAAAAATTAAATTGAAAAAATAAATAAAAATAAAAGCACGATGGAGTGCACCTTAAAGGTGTTAGATCAACAAGCACACTGTGGGAGATTTACTGTCTTCGCTCACTCAGCAGCAAGTGGTCTAGCAGTTTGTTGGTTTGATCATTTGAAGCCTGGATCCAGCGATGCTACATGCAATGAACTGAGAAGTGGAAACCTCGCTGACAATATTGCAGCTGAGGAAACAGGAGGTCTAAGGAGATGGAATGTGGGAGTGGACCTCTCACGTGCGAGACCTGTAGGCACTTCCTAACCTTACCCCGTGGCAAAGCAAAAAGAAACACTGGTGAGGGTTCCAGCATCCCCAAACCATTCTGCGTGGCTGTCCTATGGATCCCTGAAATGATAATGTGAGATCGTGCCATTGACTTGGAAGCTCTGATTTTACTGAGTTAGGGTTAGAATAATGAAATCTCAGGGTGGTGGGGACCCGGTCACGAGGCTTAACTATCAGAGACAAATTGACCCAATTAGCGTAATAAACCACAGAGATGCAATGGTGGAGTTTATCGACACTTAGAAATCTGTAGAGGTTTACTACTGGCTCCCTACTAACAGACGGGTGACCTACTAAGGTATTCCTTGCTTAAGATAATCCAGAAATCACTATGAATCCATAGCCAGACACTAGACGTTAGGGCAGTTCACACATCCTGAACCCCTGGAGTGAGAACCATTAAAACCTTAAAACATGGCCCAAGTACACACCGTAAAGCTTCCTTCACTCTTCCCCAGCGAAGCCTGCAGCCATTTAAAAGGATGAGCGTGTGAAGAGATGACACATCTTCAGAAGGTTACAGGTGTTGGCTCTAAACTGACACTAATCTAGGGGACACGGATGACACTCTGGTTGAATGGTTAGCATGGGGCTTACAGAAGGACACTTGATAAATAACCTCGGTCTAAATTTATCTCAAAGACCCATGCAGTGCTTATTTCCCTATTTTCTGCATGAATAATTGGAATAAATATACTCGGAACTGGCATAATTCCCACAATGACCCCCTGACTATGGTATGCTAGGTAAACCAAAAGTAATAGTGAGAGCATTTGTGAGAGAAACAGCACAGTTTAGTGTTACCATAAAAGACATCAAAGATGCAAAATGGTGAAGCCAAATGGTACTTCTAGATTGACCCTGAGTTACTATAAATTTGATCGAGCTGTGATTACAAACATCGTGAATCTGCACCTAGACTGGATGCAGAGATTGACTCGGCACATGCTTTTTCAGCCCTAAGCAACCAGTCCACCTGCATCTGCTGGAGACCGCGCATAGCCTACTGGCCCCCAGGCCCCCAGCCATGACGACTCTCCTCTGCTGACCTAATCCAGGCTGTTGATTAAATCGTGTAAATAGCAACAGGAAATACCAAGTAGCCTAGACGCCTTGATGTCGGAATGAGAATGATAAAACCCAAGAAATTCAGAAGCATGGCTCCTTAGTGAAGCTAGTAGGGATGGAGTGATCTTGGCCATAGAGGTTATAGCTTCTAAAGTGAAAGAGAGTCGCTGCACTTAGACTGACTATACAAACAATAAAAAAGAGACACAATACTTTGCCTAAAGGAATAAAGAGATGTCAGCTATTCTTAGAAGACAAAATAGCTGATGCAACAACCCTGAGGCACAAAACAGCATGGCTTGTCCTAGGGATGGAGGGGACACCAGGGTGACCACAGCGTGGGAAGCAGAAAGAGCGTGATAAGGTTGAAGGGACAGATCATAGGGCCTCAGTGAAGATTTTGGATTTGGTCTTAAGTGCAACTGAAGAGTTTTAAGCTGGGGTAAGTGTGAGAAGGACAACTGTGATTTGAGTTATGTTTGAACACAATGAAACTGGCTACAATGTGAAGGATTTGGGAAGGGAAAATTAGAGGCATTAATTTGACAGAGGAAGAAAGGGAAATAATTGTGGAGTTCGGGGTGTTGACTTATTCACTGACAAATTGTATCTGTGTACTGTTATCATTAAAGTCTCAAGATCCCTTTGATTAGTTCCAAGCAAGCTGCCATAAGTCACTTTTTACCAAAAGCAAATGGAATGACAGCTTTTGACCAACTTTCCAACGTACAGGCTGTGAGAGAAAGTGCTGGCATTAAAGATTAATAATAGTTCCTTTTTTTGGCTTAAAAAAAATAAGAAATTCCAATATAAAAGATCAATAGGATTATCTTACCTCCCCCTGGAATGTAAGTGTACACCCCACTTTGGAGAAAACTGGCTTAGAGGGATATTCAGTGGCATGGAGTTAGTGAAAAGTTTAGAAAAATTGAACAGAAGTGGGTTTCATTTCCAAACCTCCTGGGAAAAGTCCAGGAGCCTGAGTAATGAACTCCCTTCTATAAGCATCCTAAGTCTTCCCCAGATCCTCAGAGTTTAGAGGACAAAACAAAAAGCCCTGCTTTCCATCTCCATTTTTTTCCATGTCTACCTCTGTCTCTTCCCCAAATCTATACCAAACCAACCACATAGTAAAACACTCAGCTAACAAGCCTGTGGGCATCAGACCTGCACTTGAGGGTCAAATGCACACAACTGCCACTTTTGCAGTTATCCACATGATGGGCAAGAGTGGCGGACTGTCCACTGGGCTTGAGGATTGATAAAGTAAGTACTTCGCGTGAACAGTGCCTAATCATCACGCGAGGTACGATCATCTCACTTTCTGCAGATCAGGAAATCGAGGCTCAGAGGACTGAAGTGAATGGTCAAAGGTCATTACGTCATCCAGTACCTATTTGGGAATGTCGGTTAATTGATAATACTTTGTCTTCTTATTACTAAAAAAGTAATATCAAAAGTGCATCTGGTAGCAGCCAGTATAAATCCAAGCCAATATTGGTTTGATGACCAGCTTACCATCACACAGAAATAAACTTCAGGGATTCAGATTGGAACTGACCCTTTTATTTTTCTGGAGCACCATTCACATTCTACAAAAGAGTTTTTGATAGAATCAGAAGTTTTTCATTGTCTTTGTTAGCAGAGTCTAGGCATTCAGCCACATTCTCCATTTTTTTCACTTAAAAAGGACAGAACATCAGAGTCCTGTCTGGTTCTCGGACAAATGTTGGAACAGCATTGCACAGTGGCTCGAAAGGCAAAACGCAAAGACACCAGACACCGGAAAGTGTGGTGGGCAGCATGAGGAGGGGCATACAGACCAATGCAGACACTGGTTGGCCCTGTGACCTCACCAGCTTTTTCCTCTCCCTGAGCCCCATTATCCTCAACTGTACAGAGGGGAAGATGAGACATGTCATCTAACACTGACGCCAGGATTACATGGAATGGAAAGGCAGCATCATACGGAGGTTGAGGCAGTGGGGGCTTCAGAAAGAAGTTACCTGGGTTTCTCTCTGAGTCTCCCTCACTAGCTGAGTGGTCCTGGGCTGATCACCTAACCTCTCATTTAAGTTCCTTCCTTTGTACAATGGGCAACGGCAGTGCTTACCCTTAAGGACCTAGTGAGGATTATGTGATTTGGCACGTGAAGACTCACTGTAGAGCCTAACCTGTTGCTAATGTTCGGTGTCAGCTCTGATGACACTGACGATGGTCATGATCATGGACAAGAGTAAGGGCTACCAAGGGCCCAGAACATGGAAGAGGCTCCAGACAGGAGCCACCCTTCCCACAATTCAATGATCCACATCTGTGGTCCCCCTTTACGACGAAGACTCCAGTTCAAGCTAAAACAACAGCCCACATACACTGAATTGTAGACAATCACATAGAAACCATAGCCCCCTCGAGTCTACTCAGTATCTAAGACAATAATCTGACTTGCTTACATTCTTCCAGGTCCATCAATGACTTTAACCATTTCATCTCAAACTTTTCCGAAAATAATCCAACTACTTTGTTCTTTTGTTGTGAGATAGTTAGATTCAATGCTTTTACCATAAAGTTCTGTCCTAAATAATCAAACACCCCAGGAGCTAAAACATCACCAGGCACTTTTATAGGTTTTGATGAGTGAGAAAGGTCTGTCCAGACAGAACCATGAAAAATCACTATTACGTTAAACACGCTTGCTTTCATACATCACCCACTAATACCAAGGGGAGAAGGGACTGACAGCTGCATGTAATGTGACTTAAGCATCCCAGAGCCTGTGGGCTTCGCCATGAAACATAAAGTTCTTGCCACTTTTACATCAGTTTTTCATGTTGTCATATTTTCAACGAAATAGTTACACCAAACAATATTCGCAAAAACACATACACCTTCTTACCTCTCTAGTGTATTGATGTTCACGTGCTTGGAAGAGCTAACAGTCCATTACTGCATCCAACCAGTAACACTGGAACCGGGGCTGTACTTGGATCTGTAATAAGTCACACAAAGAGAGCAGTGCTCTTAATAGTGGGACCTAAACACGACAGTATAAATATATATTTGTTTTCTGAAAAAAATTATATAGAAATAGATGTAGATAGATAGTGGTCTGTCTTGGTTAATATCAAAAGATTCCAGTTTTTCTCTTCTTTCTGTATGTTTTCTTGTATTTATGGTTTTTTTTACATACCTTCCTTGCTTTGCAGAAATATATGTAATCAGGTTAGGAACAGGACAAACCAACATAATGAAGAGCAGTGGTTCTCAGATCCAGTCACCTGGGTGGCACCTTGTTTGAACACCGATTCCCGTCCTGACTCCAGGAGATCCTGGGTCAGTGGGTCTGGGATGAAACCTGAGAATCTGCATTCCCAAGCAGTTGCCAAGTGACGCTGATGCCGCTGCTCAAGGGACCACATCTGAGACCTGTGATGTGGAAGAGCCATCACCAGACTTACCTGGAGCCTCAGAACCAGCGTTCTGTTCCTAGCTCTGCTGTGTGAACTGAGGCCTGGTGTCTACCTCTCTGGATCACAGCTCGTCAGTGGTGAATGAGGAGTCTGCACTGGACGAATGTTGAGATCTCTTCCAACACCGATGACCCATGACCGCTATGCTCTCCTGGCCACCTCTGCCCCAGGAGGGCTCCACACCCACCTGGGTGCCACTCCCCCATCCCGCTCAGGAGTTTCTCTCTTTGACTCAGTCTCCAGCAGTGGTGTGCAAAGGTTTTCTAGGTAGCAAGGGCAGCTAAATACATCTATTTCTATTTCCTACTTCTAAAAGGTGAAACGCTTTGCCATTCTTTATCTACTCTCCCCATGCTTAGTAGAAAGAGAGGGTACACTGCAGACTTGGTTTGGAGAGAACAGCCTTCACGGTGTCTGTCATCATAGAAAGACTGACATAATAATAACAATAGCAATTAACATTCGTTGAACACTTACTGTGACAGGGTCTTTACATGGGGCATCATTTAAGCCTCACAATAGCCCCACGCGGTAAGCCAACACTGTCGTGCTCATTTTAGGCAGGAGAAAACACACTCAGAACAATCTTTCAACACACCCATAGTCCACCGTGGAACTAGGATCAGAGAGCTGGGATGAAAAATCAATTTTGTTTGATTGCAGACCTTGGGCTCTTGGCCGTGGTCACAGTTAAAATGTATCACCAGTCCTACCCCAGAGTCAGGGTGGAGGTGAGGTTTCAGCAAAGGATCAGGTTAAGGGGGGAGGTGGGACGGGGGGAGGGGAGCAATCCACTGGGCGTAGCGAACCATCTAAGCCGGGAGGACCGGGGCCAACACGAGCACAGCTCAGGAACGGGAGAAGAGCCCGTGCATGTGGCAGCGCTTGTGATTCAAGAAAGGCTCCAAAGAAGAGTGGAGATACGTAAATGGAGAACCGAATCACTTTGCTGTACAGCTGAAACTAACACAACATTGTAAAGCAACTATACGCCAATACAAATTTTGTTAAAAAAGAGAGAGAGAGAGAGAGAGAGACGCTGAAATCCTGGCGGACTCAGAACACAGAAGCCATGAAAGCAGCTCAAAATCAAACCCAGAGCAGCAAAGGGGCAACTGAGAAGATGTCAGGACCGGGAATTAGGTGGAGCTCGCCCAGGGTGGTTCCTGGAACGAGACTTCTCAGTGGAGACCTGACTTGTCTGCAGAAGCCATTCTCCACCCTAGAGCTGGACCCCAGGGTGTCCCTCCTCCAGGTCATACGTGGGCAACAAAATAAACGCTGGGTGGAGAGAGCGCAGGAATCCACAGGTGTCATGCTAATTCTCCAGGGATCGCGCCCAAAATGCCAGAGGAAGCTGCTTCAAGTCTTAAATTACTTAATATGAAAATCACTTTAATCACACTAACAAACAGAATAAAGTAGGACATTATTAACTTCAGGAGACTCAAAATGACTCATTAGACATCCGCCCATCCCCAGAGCCCCTGACACGTTGCCAGCCACATCCAAAGCACTAACCCTCTGCCTCAGGGCCTTCCATAGTGGCCCCAGAATTTCTGTCTAAGAAGGGCCATTCTGTCTGAACTGCATTTACCTCCCCTTGTTGTAGGACGGTGCATTCACTGGGGGTGACTTGAAGTGAATTTCCATGGCAAATACAGCATTTCACAGTTTTAACGTTGGGTCCATTATGTTTGGAGGACGGAGGAGACCACAGGGCTATCCCTGGACCCTGTGCATTTCACACCCTTTACTTTCTCAGCAGCCGTTCCATTCCAGGGGCTGTGAAGATGCCGTCAGAAAACAGGTCACCTCCCAGCCCTTCCAAGGGGCTCCAGACACATAATGCCGACAGGCACGTAAATAAATAGCTACATTAGAAAGAACTGCATGAGTAATTTCTCTCCCAAAAGACTCCCATGAAGTTGTCCCCATTTCATTAAACCATAACTGTAAACATTTTTGCAACGTTTACAATGTGTTCCCCTGATTACATATATTAGCTGATTAAATTATTACAACTACACTACACTATCACTAATTCCATTTTACGGATGAGACAACTGAGGCGTAGAGAAGTGACTCGCCCACAGCTGCACCAAGCAAAGGGCAGAAACAAGAAGCACCCCCAGCAGCCTGGCTCGCGCCCAAGGTCCCAAGGCACACACTGCCACACACCCCTTTCTATTTCTTTGTGTCATCCTCCATTCCCTTCCTCAGTGTATTACAGTCTGCAGAGTACAGGCCTTTCACCTCCATGGTTAAGTTTATTCCTATTTATTTCATTCTTTCTGATGTGATTTTAAATGGGGTTTTTTTATTGCTCTTTCTTATAGAACATTATCAGTGTCTCCACAACAGCAAAAGATTTTTGTATATAAATCTTGCATTCTACAACTCTAAATAAATTAATGCACTTACTCACATAGTTTTCTGGTTTATTTTCTATATATACTATCACGTCATCCACAAATAGTGAGTTTTACTAGTTCCCTTCCAACTTGGGTGCCTTTTCGTTTTCTTCTCTGATGGCTGCAGCTAGGACTTCCAATAATATGTTAAACAGAAGTGGCAAGAGCGTTGGGGCTTCCCCGGTGGCGCATTGGTTGACAGTCCGCCTGCCGATGCAGGGGACATGGGTTCGTGCCCCGGTCCGGGAAGATCCCACATG
>NW_006784423.1:507937-512975 GCF_000442215.2 Lipotes vexillifer | reverse complement strand
AAAAAAAAAAAAAAAAAAAAAAAAAAAAAAAAAAAAAAAAAGAAGTGGCAAGAGTGGACGGACATCCTTGAATTGTCCTGGATTTTAGAGGAATGGCTTCTAGTTTTTTGGGGTTTTTTTTTTCATTTTACTGATTGTATATTTCAGTTCTGTTTCTTTTTCATATTTTCTATTTCCTTGTTAAATTTCATAGAGCGTTCATCTATTTTTTCTAAATCGTTCAGCATTATTACTAATGTTTTGAAGTCTTTATCTGGTAAATTACTTATTTGTTGTATGTTGTACACTTGAGGCAAATATAGCATTGTATGTCAACTACACTTCATTTTTTTTTAAATGCCCTCTCAGGCAGAATCTGCGAAGGAAGCTACAGGTGATAGTGGTTATTATAACTAGTCATGTCTTTTTTATTGTGAGCCTAGAGTGATAAGTACTTATGTAACTCTTGCCTCTCAAATGTTAATACGCATACAAGGCTCCCCAGGGTCCACGGAGGAACTGTGACTCTGCAGCCCTGGGGGGTCCCAGGAATCGGTGTCTTCAACAAGTTCCTGTTTTGTGCTGATGCTGCTTCCTCAGACCCCTTCTTAGCGTCACTATACTAGAGAAAGCAGGCACAACACATATTAGCCTCCTGTACCAACCATCTTAGCTCAAAACGACTACTGCTGGTTCTACTAAAGACCACCATCATGGTCTTGAAGGATCACAAGTTGTGCTTACACTTTAAAGTTTATGGAAGGCTGGTCAACTTGGTAACATCTGAGTGAGTCTTTATTTGGAAAACGACATGTATACGGTCATTAGTGCAATGATAATTGAGCATCTACTATGTGTTTACAAGTAGGTTATGGTGCACTGTTTTGGGGACCTCACAGATATTACTGGAGTTAACCCTCAAAATACCCTGGGATTTGGCCAGTGGGAGTCTCATAATAACCATGAGGATGCAGATACTGGGACTCACCTTTCTGTCTCTTCTTCTGTTTCCCTATCATTGATTTATTTTTAAATGTTTGCATACAACAGAAGCTAACTATAGATGACTGCTGGAATACAGAAAGGAAGGGGTACCTTAGAAGCTCAGAGAATTTTCACTGTGTGCTGGTTACTGTTACTTTTTTTCTAACAGATTAAAGTTTTACAAGTAAAAGCCAATCAGTTTTCCTGACTGGATGCATTTTTTATCCTGCCATCAGAAATACTTGGTAATTTAAATTGCTTCCCATCCTCACTAAAATTCAGTGTTAACAATTTTTGTGTGTGTGTGTGTGTGTGTATATATATATATATATATATATATATATATATAATATATATATATATATACATATAATTTTTTTTTTAATTTAGGCATCTAGAAATTTGAGGTGGCATCTCACCATTGTTTCCCTGGTGTCAAATAGATAAAGAACTGTGATATACATGAATGAATATTATTCAGCCTTACAAAAAGGACATCCTGCCATTTGGGACAATATGAATGAACATGAAGGACATTATACTAAGCGGGATAAGGCAACACAGAAAGGAAATATTGTATTATCTCAATTATATGTGGAATCTACTAAAGTCCAACTCATTAAACAGAGCAGAATCTTGATCGTCAGAAGCTTGTAGGAGGGGAGACAGGGGATGTTGTTCATATGGTATAAAAATTTGGTTATGCAGGGTGAGTAAGTTCGGGAGGACAAAGTACAGCCTGGTCCAACAGTCAATTATGGGGTATATTATACTTTAAAAAAAATAATTTATCAACAAATCAACAATAACATTCTGAAGCATATCATGCACTGCAACACAGATCATCATTCAAAGTATAATGTTGGGACTTCCCTGGCGGTCCAGTGGTTAGGAGGCCGTGCTTCCACTGCAGGGGGCACGGGTTCGATCCCTGGTTGGGGAACTAAGATCCTGCAAGCCGTGGGGCACGGGCAAAAAAAAAAAAGAATTAAAAAAAAGGAAAGTATAATGTAAAAGAAAAACCTTCTGCTCTGAAAAATTACTCTTTTTCCACATTATCCTTGCACTCATATAACTGTTTCATGTAATTTACTTTTTTATTTTTTATATATTTTTTAATTGAAGTGTAGCTGATTTACAATGTTGTGTTAGTTTCAGGTGTAAAAACTGAAACTAAAGTAGAAAATTCATGAACTCCATAGGGGTAATAATTAAACAGCCTAACACACACACCATTTTATTGGCAGTAGACATATTGGAGATTCAAATTTGAATTAAACCACACATTTTCTTAAGTGCACTGTGTTGCAAATCGTCATTTACATTCATGAACTATAGGTAAAAACAAAAATGCAATCAAGCAATTTTTTCCTTCATTAAAAAGGAAGCAAATTGTCATGGAATTACTACATAAGACTAGGAGAAAAAGTATTGCCCCAAATCTGAGTATAAAATGTATGTATTATTAAGAAAGAATCCTTCCAAATAAGAATAATTTTCACCTGTGACCATGCTTCCATAAAAAATAACCATTTTGAATCATTGGTATCTGTTGCGAGGCAGGAGAATTTCACAGAAAACTCATTACAATCATTCATAAAAAGCTCTAATTAAAAATTTGCATATATAAGCATTTAAAAGACACACACGCTATAATCCATATTTAGAAGAAAAAGAAAAATATTTTTATAAAGAAAGGAACAAGATGAAAGTTGTAAAACATGCAGAGAATCACTGATGTATAAAATAAATATTTGTGTCTAAATTATAACATGATTGAGATGTACATTGTGAAATATGGATGAAAAATCAAATCATTACTTTTAAAATTTAAGTACAGTTGATTTACAAGTTGTGTCAAATGATTACTTTTTGATTGAAATAATCTTATATTTAATAACCAAACAATTTACAAATATGCAATGCCTACTAATTAGCTGATTTAATTCTTACCAAACGTGTTCATTTGAGCATCTTATATTAGCTCTTTCGAATCTAAAATCATAGATGATTTTGACATAGAACTAATCAGAAAATGAAAACATATAGGACACAGTCCCAGGAAGCTTCATCTTAAATAAGACAAACTTATAAAATGATAGTTATCAAGAAATTAAATAAGATTTGAGGCTTGAAAATAGAGTGGGTAAGGGTCTAAGCTCCCCTAGAGTATTCATCGTAAAGTTATATGAGTTAAAGATGAATTATTTTACCATTAATGCATTGGTACAAAATACACTTAAAATGTCTAATGTTAGTTCGTCCAAAGGAAATGGAAGTTTTGAAGTAAGACTGAGGATTACATTTTTGCATTTTAGGAAGGTGCTTGACACTCTGAAGGAATTACCAAGAAGAAAATTTGCAGGGTGATATTTGAAGTTCCCGTAAGATCGGGTACTTTACAGCAGAAAACATAATATCTGTCCCGTTTTCCTCTAATTTTGGCACCAAATCCCAGTACCTCCAGAACTCCTCTCACACACTTCGGAGTTGACATAGAAACAGAGCTTAAAAAGTAAATGGCCCAGGGGCTTCCCTGGTGGCGCAGTGGGTAAGAATCCGCCTGCTAGTGCAGGGGACAGGGCTTCGAGCCCTGGTCCGGGAAGATCCCACATGCCGCGGAGCAACTAAGCCCGTGCGCCACAACTACTGAGCTCACGTGCCACAACTACTGAGCCCGTGCGCCTAGAGCCCATGCTCTGCAACAAAAGAAGCCACCGCAGTGAGAAGCCCGTGCACCGTAACGAAGAGTAGTCCCCGCTCGCCACAACTAGAGAAAGTCCATGCACGGCATCGAAGACCCAAGGAAGCCAAAAATAAAATAAATAAATAATTTTTTTCTAAAAAATAAGAAATAATGAGACACAAGTTTTGGTACCTTCTTCTGACATATTCCACTCGGATTTACAACTAGGGAACAGGAGCCTCTTCCCTTAAGGCTCTGGTTACCGAAGTAACAAGTGTTGGGCAGGAAGAAATCCTGCCGCCTTGTGCCTATTTCCCAAAACAGCAACCTTAAAACTACTGCTTAGGGGCACTTAATATTCACAAGGAGTGCTGGGCTGTAAATGATACCTGCCCTCAAAAAATCTCCAGGGGTAAGGATTCGAAAATAATTAAACACAGGGCAGACTTTCAAGAAGACAATTTCAACCAGTAAATTCTACTCACTGTTTAAAAAATTATCCATGAAAACAGGCTCAACATCGCGAATTTTTAGAGATATGCAAATCAAAACTGCAACAAGGGTTCACCTTGCACCAGTCCGAAAAGCCATCATCAAGTCTACTAGGAATAAATTGTGGACAGGGCACCAGGAAAAGGAAACCCATTTATGGTGCTTGGGGGATGTAAATGGTAAGAGCCACTATGGAGCAGAGTATGGAAGTACCTTTCAAAGGTAAAAACACAGCTATGCTATGATCCGGCAGTCCCATTCTGAAGACTATATGCAGAGAAATCAAGATTTCCAAAAGACACATGCACCCAACCAAGCACTGTAGCATGATTTACCATAGCCAAGACATGGAAGCATAAAAAATGTCCATGGACAGATGAATGGATAAAGAAGAGGTGACACATGTACACAATGGAATAAGCCTCAGCCATGAACAAGAATGAAAGAATGCCATTTGCAGGAACATAAATAAATCTAGGGAGACTCCTACGAAGTGAGCTAAGTCAGAATCAGAAACACAAATATCATATGACATCACTAATAGGTCGAATTTAAAAATACACATCACTGTATTAATTGAGAAAAGATAAAAGACTCAGAGACTTAAGAAACAAACCTATGGTTACCACAGGGGTAAGAAAGGGGGCAATGGTTGAATTAGGAAGTTGGGATTAACTAATACAAACTAGTACGTATAAAATAGATAATCAGGGGCTTCCCTGGTGGCGCAGTGGTTGAGAGTCCGCCTGCCGATGCAGGGGACGCGGGTTCGTGCCCCGGTCTGGGAGGATCCTCAGGCCGCGGAGCGGCTGGGCCCGTGAGCCACGGCCGCTGAGCCTGCGCGTCCGGAGCCTGTGCTCCGCAACGGAGAGGCCACAACAGTGAGAGGCCCGCGTA
>NW_006784423.1:433842-507927 GCF_000442215.2 Lipotes vexillifer | reverse complement strand
GCCCGCGTACCGCCAAAAAAAAAAAAAAGATAATCAGCAAGGACCTGTGTGTACCAAGAAGTTCTATCTCCAACCTGTAAAAAACTATGTGGGGAAAGATTCCAAAGAGGAATAGATGTATGTCCACGTATAACTGAAAACTTCTGGACGCTTACAGCACATGCAACGTTGTATATCACTGTTACTCCAATAAAAAATAAAAATTAATTGAATTTAAAAAAAGATAAGGAGACACAAGCTGTGGGGTGTTGGTCCTGGCACATTCCTCTCTAAGTGACAACCACCAAACAGGACATGCCCTCAGGCTCTGATTGCCTGGGTAACCAGAGATGGGCAGGAGGTAATCCTGCCGCCTTGTGGCCATTTCCCGCAATAGCAACCGGAAGACGATTGCTTACGAGCACTTCATATATTCACCAGGACTGCCGGGCTCTCAACGATACCTGCCATCCAAAAATGTCCAGCGCTAAGTAATCGAAAATAATTAAAAACAGGGCAGACCATCCAGAAGACACTGTCAACTAGTAAATACTACTCAGGCTGTTTAAAAGAAAACGAAAAGCACATAAACAGATGCTCAATATTTTGAATTACTAGAGACGCGCGTATCAAAACCAGAATGAGGTGTCACTTCGCCCCAGTCTGAATGGCCATCATCAAAAGGTCTACAAAATATAAACGGTGGAGAAGGCATGGAAAAAGGGAACCTTCCTATGGTGCTGGTGGAATGGAAATGGTAAAAGCCAGTATACAGAATAGTATGGAGATGTCTTTACAAGGTAAAAATAGAGATATCATATGATCCAGCAGTCCAGCGCCTAAGAGTACATACACCAAAATCCAGAATGGAAAAAAAAAAACATGCACCCAAACGTGCACTGCAGCACCATGTACAATAGCCAAGACCTGGAAGCAACCAAAATGTCCATCGAGACATGAATGGATAAAGAAGTGGTACATGTAGGTAATGGAATATGAATCAACCATGTAAATGAATGAAATAATGCCAACTGCAGGAACCTAGATAAACCTAGAGATAATCACACTAAGTGACATAAGTCAGAATTAGAAAGACAAGTATCATATGACATCACTTATAGGTGGAATCTAACAATTTACACCAAGGAACTAATTGACAAAACAAAAATATCTCACAGACTTCAAAAGCAAACTTATGGTTACCAAAGGGGACAGATGTGTGGAAGCCATAATGTAGATAGTTGGGATTACATATTACATGTAAAACAGATGATCAACAAGGACTGAGGTGTACCAAGGGAGGTCCACCCAACACTCTGTAATAACCTATATGGGAAAGGACTCCGATGATGAACAGACATATGCTTATGTAGAAACTAAAAACATTCTCTGCCCTTACAACACACACACCATTGTGTATCACTGTTACTTCAATAAAAAAAAAAAAAAAACTGAATTGAAAAGAAACCAAGAAGTGATGAGACACAAGCCTTTCAGTGTTTGTTCTGGCACATTCCACCCCAATTTGCAGCCCCAAAACGCCACATCCGCTAAGGCTCTGCTTGCCAGTGACCGTAACTGGGTTCCAAAGAAATCCTGCCTCCTTGTGGCCGTTTCCTGAAACAGCAACTTTGAAACGACTGCTTATGCGGACTTAATACTCACAAGGACTGCAGGGCTGTAAAAGACACCAGCCCTCAAAAAATTTCCAGGTGTAAGTAATCAAAAAAAAATTTTTTTAAAGAAGGGAAGACTTTCATGAAGATGCTACCAAAAGATAATTACTACTCACACTGTTTAAAAAAACAAAAAGCACATGAAATGATGCTCAATATCATGATTACAGTCATGAAAATCAAAACTACAAGGTGGTATCACCTCACAGCAGTCATAATGGCCACTTTCAAAATATCTGCAAACAATAAACGCTGGAGTGGGTGAGGCGAAAAGCGGAGCATCCTGTGTTTCAGGTGGGATGTAAATGGTAACAGCCAACACAGGGAACAAAAGGGAAGTGCCTTTAAAAGGTAAAAATACAGCTGCCATATGATCTGGGAGTCCCAATCCTAAGAGCATATCCAGAGAAAAAAAGAATTCCAAACAAAACATGCACACAAATGTGCACTACAGCACCACTTACAAAGCGAAGACCTGGAAGCAACCCAAATGTCCATCACCAGATGAATGGATTAAGGAGAATTGGTACATGCACACAAGGAATATTACTCCCGCATGACAAAGAAGGAAATAATGCCACTTGCAGGAACACAGATGAAACTAGAGATATTCATAGTAAGTGATGTAAGTCAGAATCAGAAAGACAAGTATCATATGATATCACTTATAGGTGGAATCTAACAATTCACAACCATGAGCTAACTGACAAAACAGAAAAAGTCTCACAGACTTAAAAAATAAACTTACGGTTGCCAAAGAGGAAAGAAGTGGGGAAATGTAAATTAAGTGGCTGGGATTAACAAATACAAACTATTACATATGATTTTGGTAATCAGCAGGGACCTAAGTATACCAAGGTAGGTCTGCTCAACACTCTGGAATAACCTATAAGGAAGGAGAATCTGAAGATGAGTAGATGTCTATACGTAAATGAAAAAGATTCTGGGCACCTACAAAACACAGAACATTGTATACCACTGTTACTGCCCCCAAAATAAAAATTTTTTAAAAATAAGTGATGAGACAGCCGCTTTGGTTGTTTGTTCTGCCACATTTCACTCTAATTTATAACTCCAAAACACGAACCAGAGTTGATCTTGGGAGAAATCCTGCCGCCTTGTGGCCGTTTCCTGCAACAGCAGCTTTTAAAGTATCGCTAATGGGGACTTCATATTCACACGCACTGCTGGGCTGTGAAAGATACCAGCCATCAAAAACTTTCTCGGGGTAAGTATTTTAAAAAAAAAAAAAAAAAAAAATAGGGTAGAGTTTCATAAAGACAATATCAACAGGTAAATACTACTCACACTGTTTAAAAAAAAAGCCCATGAAATGATTCACAAATCATTAAAGACATGCAAATGAGCACTACAAGGAGGCATCACCTCACAGCAGTCAGAATGGCCACTGTCAAAATGTCTACAAGCAATAAATGCTGGAGTGGGTTGGAGAAAAAGGGACCCTCCTATACTGCAGGTGGGATGTAAATGTTAACAGCCACTGCAGAGAATATGGAAGTGCCTTTAAAAGGTAAATATACAGCTACCATATGATCCAGCAGTCCCACTCCTAAGAGTATATCCAGAGAAAATCAGAATTTGACAGAAAACTTGCACCCAAATGTGAACTTCAGCACCACTTACAATAGCCAAGACCTTGAAGCAACCAAAATATCCACTGACAGATGAATGGATAAAGAAGTGGTACAAGTACACAACAGAATATTACTCGGGACTGACAATGAATGAAATAATGCCATTTGCAGGAACACAGACAAACCTAGAGATAATCATACTAAGTTAGATTAGAATCAAAAAGAAAAGTACCATATAATATCACTTACAGGTAGAATCTGAAAATTCAGACCAATGAACTAATTGACAAAATAGAAAAAGTCTCACAGACTTAAAAAACAAAAACAAAAAAAATTTTTTAAGTCTCACAGACTTAAAAACCAAAAAAAAAAAGATGTGGAAAGGGATAAATTAGGAGGCTGGGATTAACAAATACAAACTATTACGTATAAATTCGATAATCAGCAGGGACCTAAGTATACCAAGGTAGGTCTGCTCAACACTCTGGAATAACTTACAAGGGAAAGAATACAAAAATGAATAGATATATTTGTATGTATAAATGAAAAAATTCTGTACACCTACAAAACAGAACATTGTATATTGCTGTTACTCAAAGAAAAAAAAAACTTAAATTAGAAAAAAAAACAAGAAGTGATGAGATACGAGCTTTTGGGTGTTTGTTCTGGCATATTCCACACTCATGTACAATCCAGGAACCCGACTTCCACAATGGCTCTGGTTGCCTGGGTAACCAGAGTTGGTCTTGGAGGAAATGCTGCCGCCTTGTGGCCCTTTCCCGCAACAGCAACTTTAAAACTATTGCTTATGGGGACTTAATATTCACAAGCACTGGTCGGGCTATAAAAGATACCAGCCCTCAAAAAATTTCTGGGGATAAGTATCCTTAAAAAAAAAAAAAAACCCTAAAAATCGCAGACTTTCATGAAGACGGTATCAACAGGTAAATACTACTCAAAATGTTTTTTTTTAAAAGCACATGAAATGATGCTCACCATCACCATATATTAGAGACATGTAAATCAAAACTACAACGAGGTATCACCTGCACCAGTCAGAATAGCCATCATCAAAAAGTTTACAAACCATAAATGCTGGACAGGGCTTAGAGAAAAGGGAACCCTCCTGTGCTTCTGGTGGGATCTAAGGTGGTAACAGCCTCTATAGAGAACAGTATGGAGGTGACTTTAAAAGATAAAAACAGAGCTACTATAGGATATGGTAGTCCCACTCCCGGGCATATATGAAGAGAAAACCAGAACTGGAAAAGATACATGCAACTAAACGTGCACTGCAGCACCATTTACCATAGCCAAGACCTGGAAGCAACCAAAATGTCCATCGAGAGATGAATGGATAAAGAAGAAAAGGTACATGTTCACAATGAAATATTACTCAGAAACGAAAAAGAATTAAAGAATGCCCTTTGCAGCAATAGAGATGGACCTAGAGATGATCATACTAAGTGAAGTAAGTCAGAAAGAGAAAGACACATATCATGATACCACTTATAGGTGGAATTTAAAAATTGATGCCAATGAACTAATTTACAAGAAAGAAACAGGAACTTTCCTGGTGGTCCAATGGTTAAGAATCCGAGCTTCCACTACAGGGGGCGCAGCTTTGAGCCCTAGTGTTGGGAGAACTAATATCCTGCATGCCGCACAGTGCAGCCAAAAAAAGAGAGAGAGGGAGAGAGAAAGAGACTCGCAGACTTAGGGAAGAAACTTACGGTTACCCAACGGGAGAGGTCGGGGGAAGGGATAAATTAGGATGTTGGGCAAAACCTATATACACTAATATATATAAAATAGATAATCAACAAGAACCTACTGTATAACACAGGGAAGTCTACTCAACACTCTAATAACCTATATGGAAAAAGAATCCGAAGGTGAATAGACATATGAATAACTGAACAAGATTCTGTACACCTACAAGCACAATACTGTAAATCAACTCTACTCTAATAAAAAGTAAAAATTAACAAAAAACAAGAAGTAATGAGACACAAGATTTGGGGTGTTTGTTCTGGCACAGTGCACACTAATGTACAACCCAGGAACCCGACTTCCACAATGGTGCTGTTTACCCGAGTAACCAGAGTGGAGCATGAATAAATCCTACCACCTGTGGCCATTTCCACAACAGCAACTTTAAAACACGTGCTTGTGGGCACTTAATATTAGCAAGGACTGTTAGGGTGTAAATGACACCTGCCCTCAAAAAATGTCCTGTGGTAGGTATTAAAAAAAAAATTCAAAATGGTAAGACTTTCAAAAAGCCAACTTCAAATGTAACTTTTTCTCACACTTTAAAAAAAAAACATGAAACGATGCTCAATATCTCAAATTATTTGAGACATGCAAATCAAAACTATGAGGTATCACCTATCTCCAGTCAGAATGGCCATCATCAAAACGTCTACAAACAATAAATACTGGAGGGGGTGTGGAGAAAAGGGAACCCTCCTATGCTGTTGGTGGGATGTAAAATGGTAAGAGGCACTATAGAGAACAATATGGAGATGCCTTTTAAAAGCAAAAATAGAATTCTGCCACTTGCAACAATGTGGATGGGCCTAGAATATTTATACCTAGTGAAATAAGTTAGAGAAAGACAAATACTCTATGTCTTCACTTCTGTGTGGAATCTAAAAAATGCAAGAAAGGAGTGTATATAACAAAACAGAAATAGACTCACAGAGAATAAATTAGTGGTTACCGGTGGGGCGAGTGAAGGGAGGAGGGAGAGACAGTAGTTTGTTTCTCTTAATCCAGTACCTCTATGTACAAAATAAACAAACAAGGATATATCATACAACACAGGGAAATACAGCCATTATTTTGTAATAACTTTGAGTGTGATCTATAAAAATATTAAATCCATGGTGTTCCCCTGAGACGAACGTAACACTGTAAATCAACTACACTTCAATTTAAATAATCCATAGGGTGGCTGAGTGGATTTTAAAAAGTACAATTATATACTGTGTACAAAATATTTATGTTAACTTTAAATCCATATATAGGATAAAACTGGATGATAGGAAAAAAGATATTCCACGCAAATGATACTTGCCTGACTAGTCTATTATCAGGCAAAAAAGACTTTAGGTCAAACCTCTCAAAGAAAAGAAGGTTATCATAAATGATAAAGGGATTAATTCATCAATCAATTATGACAATTATAAATATGTATGTATCCAGCATTGGAGCCTCTAAACATATAAAGAAAATATTAACACATATGAAGCTGAAAATGTGCAGAAATTAAATAATGGTAAGAAACATCAATATCCAACTTTCAACACTGTATGCTCATCCGGACAGAATATTAATCAGGAAACACTGAACATGAACACACACTTGATATCAAGTGACACTAACAGACATATGTAGTACATTCCACTCAACAGCAGCAAATTTCCATTCTTCTTAAGTACACGTAGAACATTTCCTGGGATAGGTCAAATATTAAGCCGCAAAACTAGTATTCAAAAATCCAAGAAGACTGAAATCATATCAAGTATCATTTCCAACCACAATGGTATGAAACTGAAATTCAATATTAAGAAGAATAAATGAACATTCAAGAACCCTTAGAAATTGCACAAGCTCCTCAATAGCCAATGAATACAAGAATAAATCAAAAGGGAAATTTAAAAAATCTTAAACAAAATTG
The DNA here is from genome assembly GCF_000442215.2 of Lipotes vexillifer. Taxonomy (NCBI): domain Eukaryota; kingdom Metazoa; phylum Chordata; class Mammalia; order Artiodactyla; family Lipotidae; genus Lipotes; species Lipotes vexillifer. Next base: position 500,992 of record NW_006784423.1, on the reverse strand, counting down.
GAAACACAAAGCACCTACAATTACGGTATACAGGAAAAACAATGCAGTACAAAGAGTTATGTTTACAGTAATAAATGCATATATTTTAAAATTTTTTCTTGAGAGGGGATCAAGATGATAGAGTAGGAAGATACTGAGCTCCCCTCCTGCCACGGACACACCCAAATTACGACAACTTACATGGAAATTATCTCTGAGAATGACCTGAAGACTAGCAGAGAATATTTTCCACAACTAAAGATATGAACAAAGAGAAACCACAAGGCAGGTAGGAGGACTGGACACACTGTCTAGTTGGAACCCACACCTCGAGCACAGTGAGCCACAGCTGGAAGATATCACAACTGCATGCGTCCTCCACACGGAGGGAAGGTCTGAGCTCTGCATCAGGCTACTCAGCCCAGGGTTCCTGCATCGGAAGAAAAGAACACAGCAGGTCTGGCTTTGAAAACCTGCAGGGCTTACTTTCAGGAAAGCTGGAGGCTAAAGAAAACTGAGACTTTGCTCTCATAGGGCACACACAAATCTCACACGTTCTCAGTCCCTGTGCAGAGCCAGTAGTGTGAAAGACACCTGGGTCAGACCCACTTGCTAATCTCGGAGAGCTTCTTGAAAAGGCAAGAGGCAGCTGGGACTCCCGCGAGGAGCTGAGACACTGGCAGGCAACATTTTAGAGTCTTCCCTGGAACTGATTAGAATCAGGGGCCTGCCCCGTTTACCACGATGTCCATAGCACTCCTGCACCACAAGGCCTCACAACCAGACACACTGGGGGCCTACCCTGTCCACCTGTGCACCTGGAGCACAACATTGCCACCCATAACGGAGGGCTGCCTTGGCTATCAGTACACCCACGGCAATCACATACTGCAGGGGCTCACAGCCATTTAGGCCAGGGTCCAACACCACCTACCAGCTTGTCTACAGCAGTTGGCCCTGCCGTAAGAGAAAGGTGTGTGCAGCCCACACAGGGGACACTCCTGGAGCACGCAGCTCTGCTGGCCAGAGGAGAACGTGCTGCTAGGCCCTATCAGTCATCTCCTATATGAGGCCACTTCTCCGAGACCCAGGAGTGTAACAACCTGAACCTAAAGAAGAGAAATGCGCAGAGAATTAGGAAACGTAAGGAAAGAGAGGAATATGTTACAAATGAAGTAACAAGACACAAGGTCAGGAAAAGAACTAGATGAAACGGAGATAAGGATTCTATCTGGAAAAAAAAAGTGTTCAAGGTAATTATTATAAAGAATCTCACCCAAGTCAGGAGAAGAATAGATGGACACAGTGAGAATTTCAACAAAAAGTAATAAAATATCAAAAAGAACCAAACAGCTAAAAAATAAAATAACTGAAATTCTCTCTCTCTCTCTCTCGCTCTCTCTCTCTCTCTCTCTCTCTCTCTCTCTCTCTCTCTCTCTCGGGAAGCAACATTAGATTATATGATACAGAAGAAAAGATCAGGACTTCCCTGGTGGGACAGTGGCTAAGAATCCGCCTGCCAGTTCAGGGGACACAGGTTCGAGCCCTGGTCCAGGAAGACCCCACATGCCGCAGAGCAACTAAGCCCATGTGCCACAACTACTGAGCCTTCACTCTAGAGCCCATGAGCCACAACTACTGAGCCTGCGTGCCACAACTACTGAAGCCCGCACACCTAGAGCCCGTGCTCCTCAACAAGAGAATCCACTGCAATGAGAAGCCCGTGCACCGCAACGAAGAGTAGCCCCCGCTCGCCGCAACTAGAGAAAGACTGCGCACAGAACGAAGACCCAATGCAGCCAAAAATAAATTTTAAAACTTAAAAAATAAAACTCTCAACAAAGTGAATATAGAGGCAACATACCTTTTTATAATAAAGGACAGGGACTTCCCTGGCAGCCCAGTGGTTAGAAATTCGCAATTCCACTGCAGGGGGTGCTGGTTCAATCCGTGGTCCAGGAACTAGGATCCTGCATGCTGCGTGGTATGGCCTAAAAAAAATAATAATAAATAAATAAATACGTACATACATACATAAAATAAAGGGTATAAATGACAAAAGCAGACCTAACATCATACTTAACAGTGAAAAGCTGAAAGCATTTCCTCTAAGAACAGGAACAAGACAAGGATGTCCACTCTCACCACTTTTTTTCAACACAGTATTAGCAGTTCTAGCCACAGCAAAAAAAACAACAATAAAAATACAAAATAGGATCTAATTTGTAAAGGAAGTAAAACTGTCACTGTTTGCAGATAACATGATAATATGTAGAGAAAACCCTAAAGATCTCACCAACAAATTATTAGCATAAATAAACTCAGTAAATTTGAAGTATACATATTTTTTTCTTTTTTCATTAATTTTTATTGGAGTATAGTTGCTTTATAATGTTGTGTTAGTTTCTTCTGTACAGCAAAGTGAATCAGCTCTATGTATACATATATCCCCTCTTTTTTGGATTTCCTTCCCATTTAAGTCACCACAGAGCACCAAGCAGAGTTCCCTGTGCTATACAGTAGGTTCTCATTAGTTATGTATTTTATACATAGTATCATTAGTGTATATATGTCAATCCCAATCTCCCAATTCTTTCCACGCCCCCTCCCTCCCTTGGTGTCCATGCTTGTTCTCTACGTCTGTGTCTCTATTTCTGTTTTGCAAATAAGATCAATTATAACATTTTTCTAGATTCCACATATATATGTCAATATACGATATTTGTTTTTTTCTTTCTGACTTAAATTCACTCTGTATGACATTCTCTAGGTCCATCCATGTCTCTACAAATGACCCAAGTTCATTCCTTTTTATGGCTGACGAATATTCCATTGTATATATGTACCACATCTTCTTTATCCATTCATCCGTTGATGGACACTTAGGTTGGTTCCATGTCCTGGCTATTGTAAATAGTGCTGCAATGAATATTGGGGTGCATGTGTCTTTTTGAATTATGATTTTCTCTGCGTATATGCCCAGTAGTGGGATTGCTGTGTCATATGGTAGTTCTATTTTTAGTTTTTTAAGGAACATCCATACTGTTCTCCATAGTAACTGTATCAATTTACATTCCCACCAACAGTGCAGGAGGATTCCCTTTTCTCCACACCCTCTCCAGCATTTATTGTTTCTAGATTTTTTGATGATGGCCATTCTGATGGGTGAGAGGTGATACCTCATTGTAGTTTTGATTTGCATTTCTCTAATAATTAGTGATGTTGAGCATCTTTTCATGTGTTTGTTGGCCATCTGTATGTCTTCTTTGGAGAAATATCTATTTAGGTCTTCTGCCCATATCTTTATTGGGTTGTTTTTTTGATATTGAGCTGCATGAGCTGTTTGTATATTTGGGGGATTAATCCTTTGTCAGTTGCTTCATTTGCAAATATTTTCTCCCATTCTTAGGATTATCCTTTCATTTTGCTTATGGTTTCCTCTGCTGTGCAAAAGCTTTTAAGTTTAATGAGGTCCCATTTGTTAATTTTATTTTCATTGAAGTATACAAAATTAATATACAGAAATCTGTTATTTTTCTCTGCACTAATAAACTAACAGAGAAGTTAAGAAAAAAATTTATGATTGTACCAAAAATAATAAAATACCTAGGAATAAATTTAACCACAGAGATGAAAGACTTATATCCTGAAAAGTATAAGACACCGATGAAGGAAACTGAAGATGACACAAATAAATGAAAAGATACCCCATGCTCCTGGATCGGAGGAATTAATCTTTTTAAAATAACCATATTACTCAAAGCAATCTACAGATCTAAAGAAATCCCTATCAAAATACCCATGGTATTGTTCACAAACAGAAGAAATAATCCCAAAATAAACACAGAACCACAAAATACCCACATTGCAAATGCAATCCTGAGAAAAAAGACCAAAGCTGGAGATAGCATGCTCCCTGACTACAAAGCTACAACAATCAGAAAACAGACACACAGATCAATGGATAGAAGAGAGACCCCAGAAAAAAACCCACACACTTATGATAAATAAATCTACTACAAAGGAGGCAAGAATACACAATGGAGAAAAGATAGTCTCTTCAATAAGTGGTGCTGGGAATACTGGACAGCTACATGTAAAATAATTAATTGAGAACATTTCCTCACACCAGACAGAAATATAAATTCAAAATAAATTAAGAAGGGGCTTCACTGGTGGTGTAGTGGTTAAGAATCTGCCTGCCAATGCAGGGGACACGGGCTCGATCCCTGCTCTGGGAAAATCCCACATGCCGTGAAGCAGCTAAGCCCGTGTGCCACAACTACTGAGCCTGTGCTCTACAGCCCGCGAGCCACAACTACTGAAGCCCACACGCCTAGAGCCCATGCCCTGCAATGAGAAGCCACCGCAATGAGAAGCCCGCACACCACAACGAAGAATAGCCCCTGCTCGCCACAACTAAAGAAAGCCCACGCACAGCAAGGAAAACCCAACGCAGCCAAAAATAAATAAATAAATATTTTTAAAAATGTATTAAGGACCTAAATGTAATACACCAAACCATAAAACTTCTAGGAGAGAACATAGGCAGAACATTCTTTAACATAAATTGTAGCAATATTTTTTTTGGATCTGGACTCTAAGGCAAAAGAAATAAAAGCAAAAATAAACTAGTGGGCACTAAACGAACTTAAGAGCTTTTGCACATCAATGAAAACCATCAACAAAATCAAAAGTCAAAGTGCAAAATGGAAGAAAATATTTGTAAATGATATGACTGATGAAAGGTTAATATCCAAAATATACAAACGGTTCATACAATTCAATATCACTCGCACAAAAAAAGAACACCACAATCAATAATGGTGATAAGACATGAATAGACATCTTTCCAAAGAAGACATACAGATGGCTAAAAGGCAGATGAAAAGATGCTCAACATCACTAATTATTAGAGAAGTTCAATTCAAAACAACCATGAGAGATCAACCTCACACCTGTCAAAGGAGCTCTCATCAAAATGTCTACAAATACCAAATTTTGGGGAGGATATGGAGAAAACTGAACCCTTCTACACTGTGGGTAGGATTGTAAATTGTTGCAGGCACTATGGAATATAGGATGGAGGTTTCTCAAAAAACTAAAAATACAACTACCATATGATCTGTCAATAACTCTCCTGGGTACCTATCCAGGAAAAAAATGAAAACACTAATTCAAAAAGATACATAAACCCCAATGTTCATAGCAGCACTGCTGACAATGGCCAAGATATGAAAGCAAACGAAATTCCCATGAACAGACAAATGGATAAAGAAGATATGGTATATATGTACAGTGGAATATCACACAGTAATAAAAAGTATGAAATTCTGCCATCTGCAGCAATGTGGATGGACCTCGAGAATATTATGCTTAATGAAGTCAGAGAAAGACACTGTGTGACATCATTTATATGTGGAATCTAACAATAATACAAATGAACGTATATGCAAAACAGAAACAGACTCACAGATCTATAAACAAACTAGTGGTTACCAGTGGGACGGGTAAGGAGGGAGGGGCAAGTTAGGGGTATAGGATTAAGAGGTACAAACTACTATGTATAAAATAGATAAGCAACAAAGATATACTGTAGAGGACAGGGAATTATAGCCATTATCCTGTAAAAACTTTTAATCAAGTGTAAACTGTAAAAAATCCTGGATCACTATACTATACACCTGAAGCTGATATATTGTAAATAAACTATAATTTTAATAAATAAATAAAATAAGGGCTTCCCTGGTGGCGCAGTGGGTGAGAGTCCGCCTGCCAATGCAGGGGACACAGGTTCGTGCCCCGGTCCGGGAAGATCCCACATGCCGTGGGGCGGCTGGGCCCGTGAGCCATGGCCGCTGGGCCTGCACGTCCGGAGCCTGTGCTCCGCAGTGGGAGGGGCCACAACAGTGAGAGGCCCGCGTACCGCAAAAATAAAATAAAATAAAATAAAAATAAAAACAATTGGGTAGAGGATCTGAATACTCTTTTTGAGAAAAAAAAAAACAGATAAAAGGCACATGGAAACATGCTCAACATCACTAATCATCAGGGAAATGCAAATCAAAATCACAAAATGATATCACCTTACAGTTGTCAGAATGGCCATCCTAAAAATGACAACAATTAAGAGGCGCTGCTGAGGATGTGGAGAGAAGAGTGCTCACCTGCACTGTTGCTAAGGATGTAAATCGGCGCTGCCACTACTGAAAACGTTACGGAGGGCTCCGAAAACATAAAAAAATAAAACTACCATATGACTTAGCAATTCCAATTTTGGTTATTTAGCCAAAGAAAACAAAACAAGGCAAACAACTAATTTAAAGAGATATATGCACCCCTATGCTCATTGCAACATAACTTACAATAGCCAATAATATGATAGCAACCTAAATGTTCAATGATAGAAAAATGGATAAAAAAGTAACATTGATATATATATATATATACACATATGTACACATATATACATATGAATATACACATAACACACACAGATATACATACATATACATATAGATACATACACACATAGACACATAGATACATATATATGTATAGATATGGGTATACAAATATACATATACAGTTATATATTATATATTACTCAGCAATAAAAAGATGAAATCTTTCCATTTGTGACAACATGGATGGACTTAGAGAGTATTATGCTAACTGAAGTAAGTCACATAGAGAAAGACGAATACCACATGATCTCGCTTATACGTGTAATCTAAAAACAAAACAAACACAACAAAACCAGGCTTACAGACACAGTGAACAAACTGGTGGCTGCAAAAGGGGAGGTGAGTGGGTCTTGGACAAGACAGGTAAAGGGGTATAAGAAGTACAAAATTCCAGTTATATGATAAAAATTGACAAGAATTTAATATACAGAAAAAAGAATATGGTTCATGATACTGCAGTAACTGTGGATGGGTACAGACTGTTACTAGACTCATAAAGATGATCATTTTGTAATATACTTAAATGCTGAATCATTATGTTGTACGTCTGAAACTAATATACTAGTGTACGTCAAATATTCTTCAATTAAAAAAAAAAAAAGAAAGGAAGAAAAAGAGTGCATGCCCTGACAGCACTTCCCCTGAGCCATTCCTCGGGAGTTTGTTTGTAATGAACGGCCTTGAGGAATGAGGTAATGTCTCTCCCTCAGACAAACAGGAAGCTTGCTAACCTCTCATTTTAAAAGCAGTGGAGTCCTCAAACTCAGCGCTCCTCAGTGTAACATAACTGAGTACATGCATAGCACCCAACTGGACCCCTCTGTGTCATCCCAATGGCAACTGGGAGGTGGGGAAGGAGAAACAATACAGTATTATGCTCATGTTTGCTGTGCCATAAGTAATAAAATCTTTTGTCTCTGAAAAAAAATCTCAATCAAAGAACCTAACTTTACAACTAAAGGAACTAGAAAAAGAACAAACTAAGCCCAATGTTGGCAGAATGAAATAAATAAGGATTAGAGCAGTTATAAAAATAACAGAAGGACCTACTTCATAGCATAGGAAATTACTCAATATTCTGTAGTGATCTATATGGGAAAAGAATCTAAAAAAGAGTGGCTATATGTATAACTGATTCACTTTACACCTGAAACTAACACAACATTGTAAATCAACTATATACTACAATAAAAATTAAAAATAAAGTAATAGAGACTACAAAAATAGTAGAAAAATAAATTATATTGAGCTTTTTTGGAAAAGATAAAATTGACAAACTGTTAGCTAGAACTAAGAAAAAGAATGAATGAATGAATGAATAATAAATAAAACAAACAAACACATACATATAAAGGCATTACAATGATGCTACAGAAATACAAAGGACAATCAGAGACTACTGACTATTAACAATCATATGCAAACAACTTGTTTTACCTAGGAAGAAAATGGAAAAACTCCTAGAAACATACAACCTACCAAGAAATAGAACACCTGAACAGACCAGTAATGAGTAAAGAGAATGAAACAGTATTGAGAAACCTCTCAATAAATAAAATCCCAGGACCAGATGGTTTTACTGGTGAATTATACCAAATATTTAAAGAGAAATGAAAGCCAAGACTTCTTAAATACTTCCAAAAGTTTAAAGAGGAGGGAACACTTTCAACCCATCTTACGAGGCATTACCCCAGACAAGGGTAATGTCAAAACCAGACAAGGGCATGATGAGAAAAATACAGATCAATATTCCTGAGTGACATAGATGAAATATACTCAAAATACTGGCAAACTAAATTCAACAGCACATTAAAGGGATCATTCACCATGATTAAGTGGGACTTATGCCAGGATGCAATGATGGCTCAATGTATGCAAATCAATAAATGTGATACATTACATTAAGAGCATATAGGGGAAATATGATCTTATTAATAGATACAGAAAATTATTTGACAAAATCCAACTTCCTTTCATGATAAAGACTGTCAAGGAATTAGATATAGAAGGAATATACTTCAACACATTAAAAGTCATATGACAAGCCCAAAGGTAACAGTATATTGAATTACAAATCCTGAAAGCGTTTCTTCTGAGTTTCAGCCAAGACAATGTTACCTGTTCTTGACTCTTCTATTCAACATAGTACTGGAATTCCTAACCAGAATAAGTAGGCAAGAAATGTAAATAAAATAAATCCAAATCATAAAGGTAAACCTAAATTTTCTCTGTTTGCAGATGACATGTTTTTATATCTACAAAAACCTAAAAATGCCACTTCCAAAAAACTGTTTAAACTAATGAATAGAGTAAGCTGAAGGACACAAAATCAACCTACAAAAGTCATCTGTGGTTCTATACACTAACAGAAACTATCAGAAAATGTTAAAAAAAAGTCCCACTTACAATAGCACTGAAAAGAATAAAATACTTAGGAATAAAGCTAACCAAGAATGTGAAAGAGCCATACACTGCAAACTATAAAATACTGATGAAAGAATTTGAAGGAGACACAAATAAATGGAGCGATAGCCCATGTTAATAGACTGAATAAAGTAACATTGTTAAAATGTCCATACTACCCAAAGCAATCTACACAGTTAATGCAATCCATGTCAAAATTCTGAAGGCATTTTTCCCAGAAAATAGAAAAACAAATCCTAAAATTCACATGGAACCATAGAAGACCCAAAATATCCAAAGCAATCTTGAGCACAAAGAGCAAAGCTGAAGGAATCACACTTCATAATTTCAAACTATACTACAAAGCACAGTAATCAAAGCAGTATGGTTGTAGTATAAAGACAGACATACAGAACAAAGGAACAAAATACAGAGCTCAGAAATAAATTCACATATTTACAATCAACTGATCTTTGACAAAAGTGCCGGGAATATACAATGAGAAAAGGATCCTCTCTTACCTAAATTAGTGGGAAACTGAATATTCACAAGCCTGCCAATGCAGGGAACACAGGTTCCAGCCCTGGTCCAGGAAGATCCCACATGCCATGGAGCAACTAAGCCCGTACGCCACAAATGCTGTGCCTGTGCTCTAGAGCCTGCGTGCTGTAACTACTGAAGCCTGTGTGCCTAGAGCCGTTGCTCCACAAGAAAAGCCACTGCAATGAGAAGCCCACACACCATAACAAAGAGTAGCCCCCGCTCACTGCACCTAGAGAAAGCCCACACACAGCAATGAAGACCCAATGCAGCCATAAATAAATAAATAAATAAATAATTTTTTAAAAGAAATTAGACTTGTGTCTCACACTATATATAAAAATTAATTCAAAATGGTTTAGAGAATTAAATATAAGATCCAAAACTGTAACATTACTAGAAGAAGATATGGGGGGGGGGAAACTTCTTGACAGTGCTATGGGCAATGTGTGTTTGGATATGACCCCAAAAGCACAGGCAACAAAAGCAAAAAAAAAAAGAAAAACAGATTGCATTAAACTATAAAAGTTTGAGGAGCAAGGGAAACAATTTACAGAGAGCAGAGTGTACCTACAAAATGGGAAGCAATATTTGAAATACCTATCTAACATATATAATATACTCAAAACAACTGAGTAGAAAAAACACAAAAAATAACCTTCTTTTTCTTTCAGTGACACTTTTCCTTGCTTTAATATATTTTGTCTTTTTCTGCTTTTGAAGTGAGCTCTCAATTACAAAATATCAAACTACAGTCAAAAATGCTAGCCACTGGCACAAGATGGAGCAGCCCACAAGTACGAACAGACAGCAGCAGGTGGCAAGAGGTGGGAAGTGACTGAAGCAGTGGTTACAAATGGTCAAATGCTGGGTAGCTAAAACTATCCAACAGGTTGTGCCCTAACATTAGCACAGGTTAGACCAGTCACTACCTTGGCGGGTGGCCTCTGTGTACTTGGGTTCAGATTCTACAAGGCAATACAATTCCTTCCAGTTAAGAGTTCTTGCTTGCACCTCTTGGCCAGAGGGCCCCGGACCAGTCTATTAGTTTTTCAAAACGCTGTCGTAGTGCTTGCTTTGCGAGCACATATGCTAAAACTGGAACGATAGAGAGAAGATTAGCATGGCCCCTGTGCAAGGATGATACGCAAGTTTGTGAAGCATTCTATATTTTTTTGTGACCACCTAGAGGGGTGGGATAGGGAGGGTGGGAGGGAGACGCAACAGGGAGGGGATATGGGGCTATATGTATACATATAGCTGTTTCACTTTGTTATACAGCAGAAATTAACCATTGTAAAGCAATTATACTCCAATAAAGACGTTTAAAAAAAAAGAAGTTTGGGGAGAACTCTGGAGAGATCGGGCACAGGATGGAGCACAGCCTGCCACTGAAAATACTGCTGGTTTTATATGCTCCACATTCATAAGCACCTGCTCCGTTTTCCAGGTTCAAATACTCATGCAGGCTTGCAGCTTGAAAAATTTCTGAGTCCAGAATCCTGCCTCTGGTGAAAACAAAGGTAGCCATAGCACAGAGAGTACACCACAGTGTCTGGCCACTGTGTCACCCGATCAGGCTATAAGTTCACAATCAGATACTGATGGCAGACCTATGTCCCCTCTTTTAAGGGACCCAATTTGGGCCAGAGTCAGAGGTGTCTGGTGTATGCAATCTTGTATCCACAAGGGCGCACTAGATTGAAGGAATGGGGCAAAAAGCATATTTTCTCTGAATTCATGTTGGTTTTTCAAAAGAGTAGAGTTTCATCTTAATTAAGGAGAATACTTTTAAATAGCTTGGACAGCTCAAAACTACTGTTTAGGGAACCAAAAACCAAGTCAGCCATGAACAGTGCTTTTAAAGTCCTTGGGAATCAGCATGAGGTGAGGATTTGGTTTGGCACAGTGCTGAGCACAGGAGTAAAGAAGCAGAGCCATCTCCTCACAAAAGGCACTGAAATCACATGGCACCAATGGATCAGCTGCAGGGACAGGGCTTTGAGGTGGAGGTTATTTCTCTCTCAAATTCTCCCAGGGCACTCACCCCTCTCTATGCCACCCCACTACTCCATTCACTTTTCCGTTCTCAATTTCTGAAACCCATGTGGCAGCACTTCTTAAGCTGGAGCCCCCAGGGACCACCTCTGAAGTCCAGGTTTTTCATGGATCTTTACAAGTTCTCGACTGAAAGCCCGCATGCAGCAATGAAGACCCAACGCAGCCAAAAATAAATAAATAAATAAAATTTATTAAAAAAACAAAAAAGAATCAAGGCATTCAGCTAGATCCTTTTATACCCACTGCTGACAGAAGGCAGGGGAACTTGACTCACTAACCTTCTTTCCATGCGCTTCTCCCTAATAAGACAGTCCATTTAGAACTTGTCAGGCTGGGGAGAACATCACGTAGCACACTAATCTCTACTACAGATTCTGAAACAGCAAAAATACAAAGATAATGAATCCTTCCAAAGGGTTCTGTCTATATTGTTACAGCGGTTTCCTTCCCACTGTGAACACTTTTCAAACCCTATCACTTGAATATGCTTTTATTATTTTCAGCACCAAGAATGTTAATCTACTGTAGTTACAGAGAAGGTAAAGAATGAATTCATACAACATTAAAAAAATACAAAGTAACTACAACAACAGCAGTAAAAAAAACAGAAAACAATGAAAGGGTAATTTTTAGTCCTTATCAATGAGTAAGTTAAACTTTAACAGACTAAATTCTCAAATTAAATAACACAAAATGGTTGAATTAATTTTTAAAAAGGACCTACAATATGCTGTCTACAAGAGGCTCACTTTAATTTTAAGGACATATATAGGTTAAAGTAAGAGGATGTAAAAAGATATTCCATGACATGGCAGCCAAAAGAGAGTAGGAGTAACTATACTTGTATCTGATAATACATATTTTCAATCAAAATCAGTCACAAGAGACAAAGAATGTTAATATACAGTGATAAAGGGGTCAAATTATCAAGAGACAATTTTAAGTATAAATATACATGGACCCAATACCAGAGTATGTAAATAAATAAAGCAAATATAAACTGCATGGAGAAAAAGCAATTAATAGTAAAGCACTTCAATACCCCACTTGTAAACAATGAATAGATCATCCCGACAGTAAATTAATGAGAAAACACTGACCTGAATGACACTTCAAATAAGTAAACCTAACAGATATATACAGAACACAGGACTTGTATGACTGGTCAAATAAGTGTTTTACTGTCTCTGTTAATCAGTGAAATTGACCTTCCCGTGAAGAGGCAAGAATAATATGAGAAGACCCAAGAGAGCTTTAATTAATTAATTAATTTTTAAAAAAAGTAAACCACTGAACTCTAAGGGACAATGTAGTTTTCAATGAATTAGCAATTTTGGTTGGGATGACCTTGGAGAATAAAACCACCTCAGTGATTAAAATTTAGACCAACTAATCAAAATGCTTTATCACCTATTGTTTTAAAACACTGATCAATGGAACAAGTTATACTAGGGTTAACAGTGTAATCGTATTCTAGAGTTCATATCAACAACAGGGGTTATGACTTGATGCTAGATCAGGACATTTCAATGGTGTGACTGCTATTAATGGTTTGTTGTTCAACGATTAAAGTCCTACCTGATCTGAGCTCAGACTGGAGTCATCCCAGTTGGTTTCTGTCTATTATATGTAGATTTCTCCCAGTATGAAAGGACAAGAGAAATATGGCTTACTATACAAAATGTCTTCAAACTAAATGATGATATAATCTGCATTCAATTAATTTATACATACCCTACTGTAGAACCGGGTTTGTTAGGGTGGCAGAGCCCGGTAATTATGTAAAACTGAAACCTTTATCTGCACTGGTTCAAGTCCCCTTCCTAAGAATATGTTTATAATCTACATTTTTTCACAAATTACACAATTTTACTCACCATAGCATTCCTCATATTAACTGAATGGAAAATCCTAGGCTATATACAAATCCAGAAAGGGCCAAACATCATCAGTTCCTATGGATTATTACAACCCGTTGCTGATGCAGTCCATTATTCATTAAAGAACTACTATGACCATCAACATCATCAATTTATAGATTATTGCACCAGTGCTAACCTTAACCCTGGCTCTCACTACATGAATTCCTCTTCCCATATGTTACCCACTAATTCATATAAATGTAGGCCTACTATTTACATTAGCCACATCAAGCATAGCCTTTTATTCTATCCTCTGATCTGGATGGGCTTCACATTCAAAATACTCACTGGAGATGTATGGGTGGTGGCACACACAACCTCATATGAAGTAACATTAGCAGTTATTCTCTTATCAGTCCTGCTGATAACTGGATCATTTACACTTTCAACAGTAACCACTGCACAAGAACACCTATGACTAATTTTCTCCTGACCCCCTACCCAAAATTTGATTATCTCTATCCTAGCAGAACTCTAACAGAGCCCCATTTGATTTAACAGAAATAGAACTGTATTTGGCTTCTGTGTAGAAAATGTAGCAGGCTCATTCACCCCGTCCTTCCTAGAGAATATGTCAATATCATTATAATAAACATTTTCACAGCAATCTATTTTTAGGAGCATTTCACAACCCCTTCATGCCAGAATTATATACAGCCCATGTCATCATTAAAACACATCTAACAATCTCCTTTCTACGAATTCGAGCATCCTACCCACAATTTTGATATGATCCACTTATACATCTCTTATTAAAAAATTTTTACTACTAACATTAGCCCTATGTATATCAGAAGGCTAACCACATTACCTGTCATCACATCAGGCAACCCACCACAAACTTAAGAAATATGTCTGACAAAAGAGTTACTTTGATAGAGAAAATGACAGAGGTTTAAACGCTTGTACTCCTGGAACTGAACTCACTCCTGAGAATTGCACGTTCTCCACGCAACCACATTACACCACATGCTATAGTAAGGTTCTCTAAGTAAGCTTCAGGCCCATAGCCCCAAAATATGGTTGTATATCCTTCCAATACTAATAAACCCTATTGTTTTTACTATCATTCTATGGACCATTATCTCAGGAAACATAATTTTAGTAACAAGCTCACACTGGTTAATGGTACCCCATTCTAATAAAAAACACGAACCCATAAGCTACAGAAGCATCCAACAAATATTTCCTAAAACAATCCACCACATCAATACTACTTATAAAGGCTATTATTGCTAATCTAATATACTCTGGTCAAGGAACACAATGAATTACAAAAATCTTTAATCCAGCAGCACCCACCCTCATGAAAATCGCCCTTGTCACAAAAGTAGGACTTTCCCCATTTCACTTCTGAGTGTCTGAAGTCACACAAGGCATCCCATGAACAGCAGGCCTGATGCTATCAGCCTGACAAAATTGCACCCCTCTCAGTTTTATATCACATGTCACCATCCATCAACCTAAATATACTATTAATCATAGTGATATTATAAATCATAGCTGGAGGCTGAGGCAGACTTAGCCATACTCACCTGGAAAAAATTACACCCTCCTCATCAATTGCCCATATAGGATAAATGATAGCTATTACAAAGTATATTCCAAATATAACAATCCTAAACATACTAATTTATATCATCACAACACTCTCTTCTTCTTATTTATGCCCAGATCTTGTACTACAAGAGTATCATTATCACACACATGAGATAAAACACCTCCCATCACAACCCTTTTCCTCACCATTATAGTATCATTAGGACATCACCCATCACTATCAGGGTTTTTACCCAAATGAATAATTATCCAAGAGATAACAAAAATGATAACATCATTCTGCCAACACTAATAGCCATCATAGCAGTCCTCAGCATATATTTCTACTTGCAGCTAACATACTCCACATCACTATTTTCCCTTCATTAAACAACACAAAAATAAAACAACAATTTGAACATACAAAACAACCTTCTTATCATTACTAATCCTAATAGCCACATGACTACTACCCTTGACACCCATTCTATCAGTGCCAGACTAGGAATTTAGGGTAGCTTAGACCAAGAGCTTTCAAAGCCCTGAGAAGCACAGTTTAATTAATTCACAGAATTAAGGATTACAAGACTATCCTATATCAACTGAATGCAAATCAAACATTTTGATTAAGGCAAATCCTTACTAGATTGATGAGCTTCCACCCCCGGAAATTTTAGTTAACAGGCAAATCCTCTAGTCAACTGGCTTCAATCTACTTCTGCCATCAAGGAAAAAAGGCAGGAAAAGCACCGGCAGAGCTGAAGCCGCTTCTCTGAAGTTACAATTCAATTTGTTGATTCACCACAGGGTTTGGCAAAAAGAGGGCTCAATCTCTGCCTTTAGATCTACAGTCTAAAGCTAGCTCAGTCATTTTACTTCTGTTCATAAACGGCGGATTATTTTCAACAAATCACAAAGATATCGCGTTGTATATTTACTCTCTGGTGCTTGAGCTGGGGTAGCACAAACCACCTTCAGTCTATTAATCTCGGCTGAGCTCTGCTAACCTGGAACGCTACTCAGAGATGCCCAAACCTGTACCGTAGTCATACAGTCCCTGCACTGTAATAATTTTCTTTCTTTATTACAAGTGCAAGGACTGTTACAACTATGTTACAGATTTGGTTGTACCCATTATGATTGCAGGGTTTGAATACTGACTTGTGCCACTAGTAACTGGGGGACCTGACAGAGCATTTCCCTGGATAAATCATATAAACTTTTGACCACTTCCCCCATCATTCTCACTCCTGCTCATATCACCAGTCGTAGAAGCTGGCTCTGATACCAGTGGAACCATATATTCAGCTCTAGCCTGCAGTCTGGCCCAGGCAGGAGCCTCCGTCGACCTAACCGTTTTCTCCTTACATTTAGCAGGTGTCTCTTCAATGCTTGGTATTATTACTTTTATTAGTATAGTCTTTAATACAAAACCAGCAGTCATATCCCAATACCAAACACCAGTATTTGTTTGATCTGCCCCAACTGTAGCCATATTACTATAATTATCACTCTCAGTCCAAGCAGCCAGAATTCCCACACTGTTAACAAACAGAAATCTAAACACTACTTTCTTTGACCCTGCATGAGGAGACCCAGTCCTATACCAACACCTATCTTGATTCTTTGGTCACCCTCAAGTCTGTATTTGTAGCCTACCAGGGTTTGGAATAATTTCACATATCACTGCATACTATTTAGGACAAAAAGAGCCTTTCAGCTCTATGGGAATAGTATGAGTCATGTTCACTGGCTTTTTAGGATTTGTCTTGTGAGCCCATCATACTTTTACTGTAGGGACAGATGTCGAACATGAACATACTTTGTATCAGCTACCAGCCCTCCCCCACAAATCCCACTGGTCTTACAGGCTCCATGTCCACTACCACCAGCTCCATTTTCCAGATTCCAACACTCACAAAGGCATGCAACTTGAGAACTGCAAGACCAAGATTTAAGCTAGGTATTTCTGGGTTCAGAGTCGTGTCTCTGGTGAAAGAACAGGCACTCAGAGTGCAGAGAGCCTGCCAGCTCCCCACATCAGATCTAACACCAGGAGAATTATCACTAATAGAAGTCAGCAACTGAGTTGTATAGAGATAGTCATCGAATATTAGTTTCATCTGAAAATGTTTTATACTCATGAGCTGTTCCTTCTTTAGGTCTAAAGAACAGCTGCTCTGTCAGAACTCCTAGATTAAAGGATCCCAACACCTAAAGGACAAAGCCTCCATCGTGGACAATGGTCAGGGGAGGTCGTTTTCCTGCGTTCAGAGACAGGACAGAGGGAGATGACTGAGACGTCCACGGGGGACATGCTCTCTGAGCTCCAGGACAGGAGAGGGGCCTCTGGGGTCCCAGGCTGCCCACCACGCCCTCCTGAGTGAGATCTTGGGAACATTCCCTGTCAGTGATGAGGCAGCCAGAGCACTTGTGAGGTCCCAGTGCTGTGTCCTATGTGGGCCCCATGCTCTTGGGACCACACCCCACACTCTGCAGGTCCACGCTGCAGGGTCCTCGTGCCTCAGGAGCAGAGACCACCCAGCACGCAGCTCCCGCCCCAACCAGCAGCGGGAGGGAAGGAGAGCAGGGGCACCAGGGGAACCAACGCCCCAGGGGTGCCAGCGGGGCCAGTGAAGACGCGGGTGAGCCACAGCCCTAGAGGTGGGACCGGAGGGCCCAACAGGCAGCTGCTCGGGTCCTGGCTCATCTGCACGCCGGACGCCTTTGTCCCTCATACACCCCCTTCCTCACACACCCTCTCCTTAAATGCAGATTCTTCAGATGCGAACAGGCAGAGCCTCAGACGGAAAGTCAGCTCTTCCAAAGTCACCTGTCAGCAAGCACTGCAGGACTCCACTCAAACGGGGGCCCTGGAGTCGACAACGCATGAACCAAAGTGGACGTCGGTACCAGGGGCAGTGGGAGGGAACGGGGAGTGAGACTTTCATGGTTGTGGAATTTTGGTTTTGCAAGATGAAAAGTTCTAGGGATGGTGGTGATGGTTCCACGAGAAGGTGAATATATCTGATGCCTCAGAAACGTGCACTTAAAACGGTGATGATGGTAAAGGGTATGTGATGTGTTTTATTTCACTTAAAATAAATTCTTAAAATGATGTCTTATTAATTGAGATTCCATTTTGACTCCCCTTCAACACAAATGTCGGAGGCCCAAGCACAGTCCCCCACCTCGGGCGCCATCATGGTACCGTCACATGGAAAATGGGGGACCATCCTTAGGGGGGCTAGTCTGTGCTCACCCGACCTCTGTCCAGGGGGACCCAGACAGTGGTGACCCCCATAGATCAGACATATGATATGCTATGATATTAATGAGATACCACCAAGGGTATTCACTCAGCAGAACACACAGCAGCAACCCACTCAAACATGCCTGACCTCCTATGAATGTGACACGATTAAGAGCAGAAAAGGAACCACAGGTTAATCAGGGCAACACCCTCAATTCAGATGTTGGAAATCTCAGAGGGGACAGGACACATTGCAGGCAAGAGCACATATGGGGTCTCCCCGTACACGTGATCCTGACCCATGCAGATGGGGTGAGACCCACACAATCGCCAGACCCTGTACCTGGGGTCACACATCCACACTCACCAAAGTGACCCCATCTCCCCAGACCCTGCATCTAAAGTCACAGGTTCTCTCTCAACAGGTCACCCCTCCTACCCAGACCCCTCCACCTGGGTCACATGTCCACAGTCCCCGGGTGACCCCACCTCCCCAGACCCTGCACCTGGGGTCACACGTCCCCTTGGTCAGGACACCATGGCTCTGCTGGTGGCTCCCCTAATGTGGAAACAAGCTGTGTTCCTGGGACCTCCTGGGATGGGAAAAAGTGGCAGGTGGGTCTCCTCTCCCCACGCTTGTCCCAGAGAAGTCCTCCTCTTTTCACTTTGGTTCTGTGTGATTTTAACTGTTTTTAAAGCTTTCATGCTAAAGTTGAACACGCTACCTTGATGCTGGCAGGCTCGGTCCTTTCTTCTCTCGCTGAGGTGTTGAGAAAACACCCGGGACAGCAGGGCTGAAAGCCGAGGGGCAGCTCTGGACGCTGTTGAGTAGGGACGGTAGACTGGAAGGAGAGCTCAGCAGCAGCCTCACCTGTTGCCCATCGGCCTTAAACCCAGATCCGCTGTGCCCTGCAATCAGTTCACCAGGTAAACCTGCCTGCCTACTTACCATGCACGGACTGGGATAATTGGGATAATATCCAATTGGGATAAATTGGGATAATATCCAGGTAGCCCACCTGAGGAGTCTCCACGAGCCCCAGGGAAGGGGGTACCTCGCGGGGTAAATACTAAGGTCCTTACCATAGCACTGACCGCTGGGAGGGTCAGGAAACCACACTCGAGGCAGAGCGCCGCTACCCAAAGCCCACCTCAGCTCCAGTCCCAGACATCTAAGCACTGACATTCAGATGCAGGCACGGAGTTTTCCAGTACTGAGGCCAGGCCGGGTCTCTACCCAGGTGCCCATGCTCCCCCCCGCTGAAGCTCCCAGGACTGAGGCCGGGCCGAGTCTCTATCAAGGTCTCCACGTCCCCCTTGAAGCTCCAGGACTCAGGTCTGGCTGGGTCTCTACCCTGGTCCCCATAGTCCTAGGTACACAGAACACAGGTCTAATTGTTCTCATTAGAGACGGCACGTGGTCAGCTCTAAACAAAATCAGTAGACAGGACTAGATCTAAATCTACCGTGTAGACAGAACTTGGTCAGGTTTAAACTAGCTTAGGGCTTATCTCCTAGGAAGCACAGGTCACACACATGGGGTCTCTCATCTTTGGACACCCACATCAGGAAACTGAACAAAATCCTTGTCATTAAACATTTCAACAGGCAAAACAAAAATGTTACCAATTTCTCTGGCCACGTGATGGCCCGGATCCAGGGGTAAGCCCGGAGCTTCTTGTAGTGCAGCCCAGGCTCCTCCAAGGACAGACAGGAAGCGGCCTGATTCCAGCGTCCCAAGCTTCCAGAAGGAGGCGGCCGCACTGGAAGCCCAGGCAGGACAGTCCTGCATGGTCCGGGCCAGAAGAGCCCGTTTGTCCATTCCACCGGCCGACTCTGGGAGGGGTGCTCAGCGCCGCTGAGGGCGCAGCACTCAGGTCCTGCTTCCCTGCAGCGTACGTGCGTGCTTTGCGTGTGCGTGTGCGCATTGCGTGCGTGCGTGCGTGCGTTTGCGTGCGTGCGTTGCGTGTGCGTGCGCTGCGTGTGCGTGCGCTGCGTGTGCGTGTGCGTGTGCGTGTAAAGGGGGCGGTGGCTAACGGCTCCCATGGCTCCCGTCCGGGGCACCGCGCTGTCTTCGAGGGGAGGCATGGGGAGAGGTAGGGGCACAGAAGCCGTTGGAGAGAAGAACCCACCGCGGAACTCCTTGCACACTGGCT
This sequence comes from Lipotes vexillifer, assembly GCF_000442215.2. Lineage (NCBI taxonomy): Eukaryota > Metazoa > Chordata > Mammalia > Artiodactyla > Lipotidae > Lipotes > Lipotes vexillifer. Next base: position 480,672 of record NW_006784423.1, on the reverse strand, counting down.
CGCCCCGCCCGTGGACCCACCTGCCCATCGTGAGCCCCATGTCACCCCCCCCAGCCCCCCACCCCCGAGGGCAGGGCGCCTGCTCTTTCAAAAGCACAGGGTCTCACATGAAAGAGACCCAGCGGGGGCTGTCACCCCCCCACACTCCTGATGATGAGTTTGGGAGAATGCACCCCCTTGTCTGGGCGATGGGACCCTGTGAGGAGTGGTGGCCCCATCCAAGTCGGGGCCTGGCTGAGAGATGGGAACATAAGAGCCAAGTGCAGGGCCTGGAGGCCAGGAGGGACACCCCAGGCCCTGGCCGGGCTCTCCAACTGTGACATTGTAGCTTTAGGGGACCTGGGGCAGGTGACTGAATGTAATGGGGGTCTAAGCTGAACCCTGAATGGGGCTTAAAGAAGGTGTGAAGGATGTTACTGAGACAGTGACAGTCATTGTAAGACAGACTCTGTCAGGACATCCTGCTCCATCCATTTAAATCCCTGAGATCTGTGACCTTTACGTGGCTACTCAGGATTGTTAGAGCACGTGCACGTGGACATATCTGGGGCACAATTCAGTCTGCAGCCAACTTGCAAGTGGTTCCAGCAAAAACACAGGTGTGCACACAGGCAGGCACAGCACACACACAAACATATACACGTGCACAGCACAAATATATTCACACAGCATATGAACACATGCACGCATATGCCCATGCACACACTAACGTGTGCAAACACACACACCTCTGAACATACACAGCACATATACATTGTATGCAAACAGGCACACGCATAGCACACACACAGGGAATAAAGTGAATACCGTAAAGCTTTAATTCCTGAACACAAGTGAAGCTCACATGTGTTCTTACCTTTTTCTTAGCTTTGATGTTTTTCAAAATAAAAAGTTTAAGAAAAAAGTTACTGGCAAATGACTTTCGATTCATAGGACTTTCTGAAGTTATTCCACAAATATCGTAAGACATGAGAAATGAATGTAAATGTTACATATGTCCATTGACGGATGAATGGTGAAGCAAAACATGGTCCATCCATACAAGGGAATGTTATTCGGCCTAAACAGAAGGCAGTTCTGACGCAGGCTGCAGCAGGGATGACCCTTGAGGGCATTATGCTCAGTGATGTAAGCCAGACCCAAAAAAACAAACAGTGCTTGATCCACTCATACAAGGCCCCCAGAGCAGTCAGAACCATAGAGACAGAAAGTAGGATGGTGGGTGCCAGGGGCTGACGGAGGGACAATGGGGACTGAGTGTTTAATGGGGACTGTTCTCAGTTTTGCAAGATGAAAAAGTTCTGGAGGACGATGGCGGTCAGGTTTGCACAACAGTGCGAATTACTTCATGACCCTGAAATGTGCACTTAAAAACGGTTAAGATAGTAAATTTTACATGTATTTGACCACACTTCTTAAAACTTTTTAAAAAAACAAGAAATAGTCCATGAATGCGACAAGATACACAACTTCACTAACAACCGAGGGATTAAAACCATGAGAAACCTACTGTGCACACACCTACCAGAATGGCAGACATGATGACACAGTATCGAATATCAGCAGGACGTGGAGCAATGGAAAGCCTGGTGCGCAGCGGGGGGTGCAACCACTTGTGAAACAATCAGGCCTCAGAGAGCGCACTCCGTGCACACAGACCCACAGTGCTCCTCCCAGCTGAACACAAACCTCCCAGCCCTGCACCAGGACACACAGACATGGACTCCGCAGCCACAGGAGCCAAACCTGAAAGCACCTGAAGGCCATCACAAGCGGATGCAGAAGTGAACCCTGCACGCTCCTAGGAAGGAATATTCCACAGCAGTGGAGTACGTTTTGTTTAAAGGTAGTAAAACTATAAAAATTATTTTTTAAAAAAACTACATGCACAAGATGAAAGAATCTCATGGACACAATGCTGAGCCACCAAAAGCAACAAAGCAGCCCGCACGGTACACCCACGTACAGAGTCTGGAACTGGGCAAAGCTGGGCTGCGTTATTTAGGGATGCGTGCTTGGGCATAAACTATGAGGACAAGATCACTGCCACAAAATCGGGAGAACGGCTACCTCACGGAGTGGAGGACACTGTCAGAAAGGAATGGCACTCCTGGGTGTCCACTCGTCACGTTCTGTTTCCTGATCTTTGATTATTCTTTTTTTTTTTTTTTTGCCGTACGCGGGCCTCTCACTGCTGTGGCCTCTCCCGTTGCGGAGCACAGGCTCCAGACGCGCAGGCTCAGCGGCCATGGCTCACGGGCCCAGCCACTCCGCGGCACGTGGGATATTCCCGGACCGGGGCACGAACCCGCGTCCCCTGCATCGGCAGGCGGACTCTCAACCACTGCGCCACCAGGGAAGCCCCAGGGTTGTCAGTTTTTATAGGAGTGGGTAATTTCATAGGCTAATAAGTGGGAGGAGTATTCCAGCTGTTTTGGGAAAGGGGTGGGGATTTTCAGGAATTGGGCCACTGCCCACTTTTTGGCCTTTATGGTAAGTCTCAGAACTGTCACGGCACCTGTGGGTTGGTCATCTAGTGTGCTGATGTGTTACAATGAGCGTATACTGAGGCTCAAGGTCTAGTGAAGGTCGTCTGCCATCTTGACCTATTTGGTTCTTATCAGTTTATGTCGTGTCCTTGGGCTATGTCATTCTTTTAATGTTGTGCCCTGCTCCCCTCCCTCCTGTTTCACTTTGTTTTTAATTAATGCTAACAAGTTCATCAAACCATGGAACTGTGTCCACTTTTGCTTTCTTTCTATGCTTTGGAGGTTTTTTTAAAAAGCAAATAAACATGATTACTGATTTAAAACTTAAGTCTATCGAGTCATTGAGTTTGTACATCATGTGTTCATACATTCAGTGCACATGTGTTGAGGGTCTGGAATGTCCCCGCCACCATTCCAGTGAAGGGGACCCAGACAACAGGGCCCAGGCCCGCTCAGGAGGGGCTTGTGGCCTTACTGGTGGGGAGAGATGTTCACCAGATTTATTGACAATGTGCTATGTGACATCACAGAGGAAACGGCAAGGTGTCCTGGGGGCACAGAGGGAGAGGTAGGACCTACACACCAGTTTGCCCGGGAGATAAGCCTACATCCGCTGTGTTGTGGGAATTATTAAAAGCAGTCCCTCTCACTGGACTGGGTGATCAATGACACAGTCACCCAAGGAGGAGGCACAGGGCAGCCTGGGTCAGGGGCCAGGTCACGGAAGGCTTCCAACGACAGGGACGTTTTAGCTGAGTCTTGAAGAACAAACCCATCTGTGCTAGGCTGCTCAGACTGCCATACAAAATACGCAGACTGAATGACTTAGACGACAGAAATTTATTTTCTCACAGCCCTAGAGGTTAGAAATCCAAGATCCAGGTGAGGACAGGTTGCTTTCTCCTGAGGCCTCTCTCCTTGGCTTGCAGGCAGCCACCTTCTGGCTGTGTCCTCACGTGGTCACCCCTCTGTGTGCGTCTCTGCCCTAATCCCCTTTCCTTACAAGGACACCAGTCAGATGGGATTAGGACCCGTCCTAATGGCTTCATTTGAACTAACCAAAGGCCCCATCTCCAAGCACAGTAACATTCTGAGGTGCTGAGGGTTAGGACTTCAACACACGAAGTTGCCAGGACACGATTCAGCCCATTCCAAGGTCTTAGCCAGAAACTAAGCTGGGGGGTGGTGCAGGCAGAGTAAACAGTGTCTGCTAAAGATGACCTTTAATCTAGAGTCTGTCATACAGAGTGAAGTAAGTCAGAAAGAGAAGGACAAATACCGTATGCTAACACATATATATGGAATTTAAGAAAAAAAAAATGGTATGAAGAACCTAGGGGTAAAACAGGAATAAAGACAGAGACCTACTGGAGAACAGACTTGAGGATATGGGGAGGGGGAAGGGTGAGGTGTGTTAGGGCGAGAGAGAGACATGGACATATATATACTAACAAACGTAAGGTAGATAGCCAGTGGGAAGCAGCCGCATGGCACAGGGAAACCGGCTCGGTTCTTTGTGGCTGTCTGGAGGGGTGGGATAGGGAGGGTGGGAGGGAGGGAGACAAAGAGGGAAGAGATATGGGAACATATATATATGTATAACTGACTGACTCTGTTATAAAGCAGAAACTAACCATTGTAAAGCAATTATACCCCAATAAAGATGTTAAAAAAAAAAATGTGTCTGAGTTTATTTCTAGAGTGTTTGGGGCTGACTCAGTTCCCGCTGAGCCTGCCCAGGGTGGGTGAGAGTGGGGGACCAGTACCCTGAGCACCCAGAAGAGACCCTGTGCTACTGGTCCTGCCTGAGGGGGAGGGAGCTCAGAGCTGGTCTGGGAGCCCTGACCGTAGAGCTCCTGCGTGTCACCATCACAGGTCAATCAGCCAAGGCTGGTCTAGTTCCAGATCAAGAGTCAGGTCCAGGTGCTTTGGGTCACCCCAGGCTCCCTAACTGGTCAGGAACACAAGCCCTTTGTAAAGTCCCAAGGTCGCTTTGTAACCCCTCCAGGACCTGCCCACTGAGCTCTGCTGTCCAAACTAGGACACATAAGAGGCACTGGAACACACAGACAGGACATGGCCCCCATCCCAGGAACCTCAATAAAAATGAAAGAATCTACCAAGGAACTCAACCCTGGGGGAGCAAATTTCTGGGGGCTGGGACTCCATGTCTCAGAAAGTTTACTTTTCTCCTTAGAAATTTTTGGTTCTGTTTTGTTTGGTTTTCAAATACAGACTTACCTAAAATTACAGTCCTGTCCTTTCTGAGAGGTGAATTTCACCGAACTGCATTTTTCCTCCTCACTTGGTAAGGAAGGAAAAAGCTGGTGGGTGGTCCGGACGAGCCCACGCCCCTTGGCTGGCACACCTGCTCCCAGTAAACAAGTCTCTAATCCTTTCATGGCTGCACACAACTGAGCTTATTTCCACCATGATGAAATCGTGTTAAGTCCCCTGAGGAAACCGAGCAGTGAGTCAGGCCTTGCCTGGAAACACTTCCATTGTGGAGAGAAATGAATGTCCCATGCAGGTTTCCAAAAGGTAAACCAAGACACCCCAACAGGTGTGCAGGGGGGTAGGCAGCTGGGCACTGGGACTGGTTCTTTCTCTGAGGACAGCACAGGTCTGTAACAGTATCAGCCACAGTGCACACTGCCACAACCATTGCCAAAACCTGCAACCCAAAACGTGACTATAAAGCACTCGCCTTTTTAGCATTACTCCAAGGCTGAATAAATCCCAGTGAGCAATGATTTGGGTGCAGAAGAGTTTCTGTGCCACTCTTGCTGTTGACATCCCTGTCCCTGGCAAACCATTTTCCAGCAGCAGCCAGCATGCTCTCTGCCCAGGTGAATCAGAGCCCTGACTGTGAACAGGGGATGCAAGCGCCCCAAAGGGGCCGTTTTGATTTAGAACAGAAGCCACACTCGCCTCCAGGCCCGAAGCAGCGTGACCTGACCCCACCCACCTTTCTGACCTTGCCTCACTGGGAGGCTCGGGCTCCTCTTGGTTCCAGGAGCTGGTCCAGCCCTGGGTCTGAGGACCTGTAGCCCTTTCTGCCCGGAATCCCGCTGCCAAGGCTTTAAGCCAGCCTGGCTCCTTCTGGTCTAATCCACTCCCTTGGGGAGCATGTCCATGACTGTCGGTTCCTCAGCCAGCGTCCCACGGCGTCCATTACTAACTCTCCTTATTCTCATCATAGCATAGCACCTGCTCTAACCTCGTAGGCTAGTTTGTTATTATCTGTACTAGATGGGAAGCTTCATCCCACAACACCAACCCTTTGGCAGAGCCTAGCACAGGGGAGGTGCCCAGTAACTCTTTTTTGGACAATGGATGGATGCATGCATGCATAGATGGATGACGCATGGATGGATTCATGGACGGATAAATAAGGACCATCTATCTACCTATAGAGTTCAGGCAAAAAACTCCACAGTGATCTAGTGCTCAACTATCTAAGTGCCTATACCCTGTATTTCACTCCACTGGATTCACAAACCCACCCCAAATGTTGCCTTTAAAAGCCCTTCCCTGAAAATCATCGGGGAGTTTGGGTCTTTTAAGGATGAGCTGCCGTGTTCTCCTTATTTGGTGCCCTGCAATAAATGCTGTACTTTCCTTCACCACAACGGAGTCAGTACATTGGCTTTGCTGTGCAGCAGGGGTGTGGACCCAAGTTCCGTAACATAACCCTTAACTGAAAAGCGTCCCTGTGCTTATCTTCAGGACTGAGTGAAGGGAGGGTGCTGGTGACCTGACTTCCTGGCCCAGCTCTAAAGCCACAGCACAGGGTTGAGCCTGGCCCTGCCAGTTACCATATGTGCAGCCTGTGCTAATTTGCCTCACTCTCTGGCCTCAGTTTCCTCATCTGGAAAATGGGGTCAATGATCATACCTATTGTGATGTTGTGATTTATAATAAGAAATATATATATGTATATATACTTGATCTTCATCCGGTTCCTGGCACAGAGCTCCTAAAACCCTCGGAATTTCCTACAGCAAAGGTGCCTTTTGTTATGTTAACGAGGTGACTTTTGGAAAGCCCTAAGTCACCTAAGGGTAATTAGAGGGTTGGAACTTTCAGCCCCACCCCTGACCTCTGGGGAGGGGAAGAGCTGGCTGGAGACTCAGTTCAATCACCAATGGCCAATGATTTAATCAATCAACCTGTGTGATGGAGCCTCTGTGAAAGCCCAAAGGGACAGGGTTCGGAGAGCTAACGGGTTGGTGAACACAGGGAAGTTGGGGAGCATGGCACCCGGATCGGGCAGGGGAGCTCCACGCCCCTCACCAGGCCTTGCCCCGTGCCCCTCCTCCGGCTGGCTCTTCCTAAGCTGCGTGCTTCTGTAATAAGCTGCTGATTTAGCAGGTCAACTCTCTGAGTTCTGTCAGCCCCTCCAGCAGAATAACCCACCCTGAGGCGGGAGTGATGGGAACCTCCAGTGTGTAGCCACTGGTACAGCAGCACAGGTGACAACCTGGACCGGTGATTAGAGTCTCAGCAGGGGGTGGGGGCAGTCCTGTAGGACTGAGCCCTTAACCCGTGGGGTCTGGCGCCATCTCCTGACAGGCAGATGCTGTCAGAACTGAGCTGAATCGCAGAACACCCAGCTGGCGTTGAAGAGCTGCTTGTTGGTGGTCGGAAAAAACACACGTGGGAATTGGTGTCGGAACCATACTTTCCCCCTAAAACTTAGGGAACAAATGAGCTGAAGCATGTATGCTCTGGTACAATAGGATCAGTAGTAAGGGGAGTCGTATTCGCATCACCAACATGGGGTTAATTTGGGCAAAGTCGGGTTTAAGGAAGAAATGAAGCAGGTCGAGTCGTTGGATCTAATGACAAAGAGAAAAAGGAGGCCTGAGCAGTGGCCCTACAGTCAGAAAACTCAGGACCAGCCTGAGGAAACATTATTCTATTTACGGAACAAAGAAGAAAAGTCGTGAAGTTTGTGCAAACCTGGAAGAACGTTAGGCGGCTCCTCGGATCTGCTGGAAGCCCTGTGCGCTACAGCTCCCCGGGGGACATGCGCTCATTTGCAGTCTCAGTGACACAGGAGGATTTTCTCTCCTTCGCCCCTGGTTCAGCCACCCCTGCGGACCATAGCTGTGGCCTAGACAACACGGGTTCCTGCTGTGACTTCACGGGATGGCCACAGCCCTGCCGGCCTGAGATGCAGAGTCGGCCCTTGGAAGCCGCTGTGAACAGCGGGTGGGTGGATCCCAAAGTCTCCTCTTCAGGAGGGGAAGGCGGCCAGGCCGATCCAGCCCTGAAGCCCCAGCCCCACCCAGGGAGCCCTCGCGCACCAGCTCTTAGGCCCACGTTTCCTTTCTTCTTTCAATGTACATGGGTTTCCTTTCTTCTATCAATGTGCATGGGTTCCCCATACGAGCCCGTAAAAGGGTGAGAGAAAGAGAAAGGCAAGCCCGCATCAAATTCTCTATCCCTGCTACGAGGAAGTGGACCCTGCACACACGTCAGCAAAGCTACGGAACGTGCACAAGCTCTGCCCTGCAGGCACTGGAAGCTGGACAAGGACTCCTGGACCCTGGGGGCTGGGCGAGCTGATTGAACCACAGTGGCCTGAGGAAATCCAGGAAGAAAACCCTTCCTGTCCGAGAGGCCCTTGCAGGCAAGACCTATGCAGCCGGCTCTACTGGCTCTTTGGGTCTCAAATTGCCTTTATTCCCCTTTGTTCTCAGAGATGATCTGCTTCTTGTGTTATGAGATTCATGTAAGGTTCTTACCTCCAAGTAGCCACCAACCACATAAAACAGTTTTTTCTCCGACTGGTGCTCTACTTGGCTCAAAAACCACTGGTTATTCCTTCAATTCCCTGAAAAGGTTCTGTCAGTCTTTGGTGCAGACAAATACTGCCTAATACTTGGATTAGCCTACTTGGATTATAAAAACACCTACCCCTAGGTGATGCCACTGCTTTATTTTCTCCAATTTCAAAAATTCAGAAGCAAAGATCATCTGCGTCTATGGCTTATATTATTCATAGCATTCACCCTTCTCAGAAGCTAAAATAAAGATGCAAGGACATACCCAGAAGGTAAGAGAACATTCCAGATGGGGTTAGTCAAATATCTTTCTGATGGGGGGGGGGCGTCCAGCACAGAATCGAGGATGAGGAAGAGTCTGTAGGAAAGAGAAAGAGATGGGCACGGGGAAGGTCAGAGCAGGAGGTGGCCAGGGAAACTGGACAATGGATGATGCCGCCAAGACGAGGTTCACGAGCAGGGAACCCTATCTGAGGGAATGGAAGTCGGAACGGCCTTCGCCCTGGGCCCAGGGTGGTGGTGAGGCCTTGACCCAGACGGAGGGCAGGTGGTGGAAACATTCTGCATCTTGATCTGGGGCCTGTCACAGGGCGTATGCACGAGTGAAAACCCATCAACACGTAAACTGAAGCTCTGCACATTTTACTGTTAATTATGCCTTGATTTTTAAAAGTCTATCTGTTGGGGATACTGTAAAACTCTTAGAGGAAAATATAGGCAGAACACTCTTTGACATAAATCACAGCAAGATCTTTTTCGATCCACTGCCTAGGGTAATGAAAATAAAAACAAAAATAAACAAATGGAACCTAATCAAACTTAAAAGCTTTTGCACAGCAAAGGAAACCATAAACAAAACGAAAAGACAACCCACAGAATGGGAGAAAATATTTGCAAATGAAGCAACTGAGCAGTGATTACTCTCCAAACTATACAAACAGCTCATGCAGCTCAATATCAAAAAAAACCCAAACAACCCAATCAAAAAATGGGCGGAAGACCTAAATAGACATTTCACCAAGGAAGACATACAGATGGCCAAAAAGCACATGAAAAGATGCTCAACATCACTAATTATTAGAGAAATACAAATTGAAACTACAATGAGGTGTCACCTTACACTGGTCAGAATGGCCATCATCAAAAAATTTACAAATAATAAATGCTAGAGAGGGTGTGGAGAAAAGGGAACCCTCCTGCACTGTTGGTAGGAATGTAAATTGGTACAGCCACTATGGAGGTACCAATATAGGTACCAGTATAGAGGTTCCTTAAAAAACTAAAAACGGCATTACCTTATGATCCTGCAATCCCAATCCTGGGCATATATCCAGAGAAAACCATAATTCGAAATGATGCATGCACCCCAATGTTCATTGCAGCACTATAGCCAGGACATGGAAGCAACCAAAATGTCCATCAACAGAGTAATGAATAAAGAAGATGTGGTACATATACGCCATGGAATATTACTCAGCCACAAAACAGAACAAAATAATGCCATCTGCAGAGACGTGGATGGACCTAGAGATTGTCATACCGAGTGAAGTAAGTCAGACAGAGAAAGACAAATACCATAAAATATCGGTTATACATGGAATCTAGAAAAACGATACAGATGAGCTTATTTGCAAAGCAGAAATAGAGTCACAGACGTAGAGAACAAACGTACAGATACCAAGGGGCAAAGGAGGGGAATGGGATGAATTGGGAGATTGGGATTGACACATATACACTCTTGATACTATGTATAAAATAGATAACTAATGAGAACCTACTGTATAGCACAGGGAACTCTACTCAATGTCTGTGGTGACCTACATGGGAAGGAAATCCAAAAAAGAGGGGATACATGTATACATAGAGCTCAGTCACTCTACTGCACAGCAGAAACTAACACAACACTGAAAAGCAACTATACTCCAATAAAGATTAATTTTTAAAAACGTCTATCTGGTGATGGTTCGCAGATACGACAGTCTATCCTCACACTCACAGACAAGACCAGAGCCTTGAGAATTCATTCAGCCTCCGAAGCTGGGGTGGAATTCCCATGTCCCAGCTGGTGACATGACACTTGTCTCCTCTCAGCCCGGGAGGGGTTTTCTCCAAATCCCAAGGACGCAGGATCGCTGGCTCCGGGTGAGGAGACGGGGGAGGGAGGGCAGTGCCTGGACACCTGTTCCAGACGTTCCTTCAGTGACATCACCCGACTCCCCACCTTGGAGGGCGTCCGCGGGTCCAGGAAATGACTCCAGGACGGACTCGGGCAGCCCCTCGCCGAGCGGCTCTTCCTCCGTCTGGGCAGCGTCAAGGTGGGTCCCCGCCGGAGCCCCTCTGTAAGGAAGGTCTGATCCGGCACAGGCTTAAGGATTTCGCTCAAGCGTCACTCAGGAGGTACAGAGTGTAAGGCCAACTGGCCCGAGGCAGGGGAACACAATCAGATTCACAGGTTGCATCTGACCTGGAAATTCCCCAGACCACCCAGTTCCAGGAACTCACCTGGGGACCTTGCACCTGGCCCAGCCTTCCCGCCTTTCAAGGGGCGGGACTAACGGTCCCCCAGGATACCCGAAAAGACCACTGAATAAGGAATACCCTGCGCCCTCCCAGATTCACCACACCCCTTTCCCCTCTTGCCCTATAAAATCTTGCCCAACCCCCGCCCGGGTGCGACTTCTCTGGCCCCTTTCTCTCGGACCAGTGAACCTCGCCCGGGAGCGCTCCCTAATAAAGCTCACTTGAAGCTTTCCTCTGTTTCGCGGTGCCGTTTGTTAAGATCCGACCTTACACAGAGCCATGCCAATCACCTCTCCTTGTTTGCCTGGACACACAAGCCTGTAGGTGATCGGAGTCCGTGCCCAAGGCACTGAGGGTAAAATCCCATGTGGATCCTGCCTTCGCTCACTTGTCACTTTGCACTGCTGGTGCCCAAACCAAGACGGAGGAAATGGAGACGGATGTGGTGGGAACGACAGGGGAGTTAGAAGGGCCCCTGCTTCCCCAGGTAGATGGAGTCACTCTACAGAAGAGCACATGCAGGATCTGGGGTAAGATCTGGGCCTCCCAAGCCAGGCCCGATGACCTGGTCATTGCTTCCTGCCCCAAAGCAGGTATGTGGTGGCCGAGAGAGCAGGAGTCGGCACGTGTCAGCTCTGAGTGGGCAATTCAGAGGCCAGTGGGGGCCCTGTCTGTAAATCAGACAGGCGGGCAAAGGATCTGACATTTGTCTACAAAACTGTAAGGTTTTTTTCAAGAGATAGGTCGCTGTTTTATTAAAAATATGTAACTATTTAAAGTAGGTTCTTCAGGTCAAAAAATTTATGCTAATCATTTTTTTCTCTCATTCAACAAAACTCTATCAAGAGGCTTCTAAACCCCAGGGATGAGTCCCGTGCAGAGCAGCAAAGTGCTCCTGGCCTTTGTCCTGCTGGCGCTTAGGGTCTAGTCTGGAGCAGGACGTCAGCCACTGGACAGATTACAACATGTAATCTGGATTACAACATGTGATTACAACATGTGATTAGGGCCCTGGAGGAAACACGGTGCAGGGGTGGGGGGAGAAGGGCAGAGATTATTAGATTGGATTTAAAAAAGGCAGTGATACACTGATGCCAAGAAACATCCTTTAAAGACACAAAGCAACAAAAGTAAAATGAGAAATATTAATCAAAAGAATACTAACGTTAATCAAAAGAACACTTAAGTTGCTATGTTAACGTCACACAGTTTTTCCCTCCCCCCCCCCCGCCGTAACCAAGCAGCACAACCTGGGGGCGTGGCAGGAGTACCCTCAAGGTCCTGGAGGCTGCAGGTCAGAAATCAAGGCTCGTGGGGTCTGGTTTCTTCCGGGGGCTGCGGAAGGCTCTGCCCAGGCCCCATCCTGGGCTTGAGGACAGACAGCCGTCTTCACGTTCACACGCGTGGTTCTCCCCGTGCACCCGTCTGTCTCCAAATTTCCCATTTTCATGAGGACCCCGGTCACACTGGATCAGGGTCCACCCTAATGACCTCGTTTGAATGTCATTGCTTCTGTGGCCAAGTAAGGCCACTCAAGGCCCAGGCCCCCACCTGCCGCTGACCTAAGGCAGCCTGTCGTCACCCTAAGTCCTCGTCCTCGATCCCAAACCACGTCGCAGGCCGGGTCCCCAGGAGGCAGGCTGAGTTGGGTGTGAGTGCGCGGGCTGTTTAAGGGTCAGTGCTCTGTGGGGAAGCGGAGGGAGGCAGGATGGGGGCTTCCACTCGGTGCTGGCAAGCCCTCCTCCAGCCCATGGGCTGGGCGCTCCAGAGTTGGGGTGGCCCCTCCAAGCTGGCGCCACCCCAGGGTGGGTGAGAGGCCTGGGTGTCAGGTGCAAGCTGCCACAGGAAAGGGGCACGGCCTGGGTCCCAGAGAGGGATGAATAGCTCAGGGCTGTCTGCCAGCAGCACCCTCAGCATCTGGGAAAGTAAACTCTTCGGTTTAGAAGGGAGTCCAGGCCACACACCCGCCGCAGACTTATGAACCTCCATGGACGGCTATGGGACATCACTCCAGCCACTGAGAGTCCGTTCACGTCAACACCCATGTCTGGGAAGGTGCCGGCCAGCAGGCAGAGTCCATGGAAGGGCAGAGACCAGATTGCCCTGCAGTTAGGCGGTGCGGTTGACTTTGGGAACCTGGGTCGGTGGGAATCGTCCGTCCTGGGCTGGAGGGGAGTTACTGGTGAATGTGAGTCACGGTGTGAGGCCCCTGGGGTGCAGGGCAAGGCTGGAGGTTGAGGCCAGGGGCTCCGGCAGAAACCCGTGCATGGCCGAGACCAACCACCAAGGGAGGCTGGGTTTCTGGAGTCGCTCATGGCGTCCACGGTAGCAAAGCCAAGTCCGAGGCGGAGTCTGCAGGCAGAGGGCACCCACGAGGTCCTCGAGAGGCCGGCCCCCCTCAGAGTCCAGGAGAGGAAGCAGAGCCGGCCCATAGCAAGAAGGCCGCCCCTGCTGCTCCCGGAGCACCCTGCATCGGGCAGAACCAGACGACACAGACTTGGGACCGTAAACTGATGCATAGGCAATGGAAGGGCAAAGGATGAAGTGAGTTCTGATTCCAGGACAGAAGGAAAAATGGGAACCAACCAGGAGCTGAGCAGGCACAGTACCAGAGCCCAGGGCCCAGGGAGCGCGGCCCAGGTGCGGGGAAAGGAGCCGGGACCACGGGAAAACAGCTGCGGCAGCTTCCTCCTCGTCTTACCTGAGCAAGACGGTCTCACCGGACCGGCTCCGGCCCTGCAGGAACACCGGCACCTACACAGTTAACGATTATGACCCTCAACATTCATTTAGTGCCCACTGCAGGTTGGCACTTGTGCTCTCAAAACCACACGAGCATAACTCAAGCTCAGTGGGTTTACATAATTTATCCAGAACCGCCCAACTCATAGGACCCAGAGAGAAGACTGGGGTCCATCGGATTCCATGGCCCCACACACGTGCAAACCAGGCTCCTCCCCGAGAAAAAGACCAGGCCAGCCAAGTGTCCGGAAGCCAAACAGGGAGAGAATTCCTGGGAGGTCAAGGGTGTGCAGGCTGAGAGGGACCCCAGGGAGAACGGGTATCACCCCCAAATGTAGCAAAGGTTATTTTTCCACTTAAAACCAATTCAGCTTCTATGTAGAAGTCACTGTTAATGTCACCCTATATCTTTCTTGACCTCTTAAAGAGGAATTCATTCAATGTCGATTTTTTCCTTTTTTTTGTGGATTACCTTCCTTTTCACATCATTGGCATTGGATCAATGTCATGGTTCTAAATAAAAGTAACCAGAGGGGAGAAACAAGATTATTTATAAGCAACCAGAGTGTAATAGTAAAAGTAAGTGTTTGGCAATCGTTGTGATTTTCCTCCAAAGGAAATATTTTTTAAATTAACCCCTATTGTTACATACACTAATTATTTGTATTATCATTTTCTAGAAGTACCAATGCATATTCAAATTCTTAAAAGTACATCATTGGAGTATAAAAATGAATTGCTTCCCTTAATGAAACTTTCCGGTGAGGAAAAGATAATAGTTGATTTCAATTCAGCGTAGTGAGTAGCATAAGTGACGTACTGATAGACAAATGAATTCTTTTTCTAACATAAAATGCTTCTAAATTGTAAGCTGCAGAAAATCAGCAACCTGTTCCTCAGTTCTGCTCTCCACTCTTTCTCAGGAACGATCTGGACGCAGGAGGTTGTATATCTGATACAGAACGGTGGAGACCTTGAGCAGAGCGGATGGGTCCTCATCCACCTGCGACAGCCTTTCCTGGAATGGATACGGATATCGGACTGCTCTGGTAAGTCTCCAGTTTACAAAATCGTAATCTTCACATAAAGATGGGCAATTTGGGAGTGGAGAGTCTGAAAGTCTACCACACCCCGAAAAAAAAAAAAACTCCCTTTGGTCCCCAACTCTAAATGCTGGATACAAGTTATCTTTACTTGTGCAAATCTAGGTAGACAGACCCCTTCACTTAAAAACTTATTTAGCCCTAATGCTAAACAATAGAGGGGCACCACCTCGCTATTAAATAAAGTGTCACCGAGTTACAAACACCAGGGAAAGGGATCTCTCCCCAGCCCTCCCCGAGCAGGGGGACTTCATATGCCAATGTCACAGGGGCTCGGCACCAAGGACCCCAGATACAAGGTCAGCGTTCCTGAGGCACTTTCCATGGGGAAATAAACAATGCGTGGTGGAGTGCTGGCACTCACCACGGGCCAGGGGTTACTCCAAACACTTTCCTGCATTAGCACTTTTTGTCCTCACAATACACTGAGGAGCTGCTACTTTACACCCACGTTACAGACACAGAAACTCAGGCCCAGGAGGCTATGATCTGCTCAAGGGCCACAGCTGATAGGACTGAGCCAGGATCTGGGCTCGGGAATTCTGTTTCTGAAGCCCATGCTCTTAACCACTAATCCGTAGTGTGTGTGTGCACACACGTGTGCGTGTGTGCATGTTTGTGTGTGTGTGGTATGTGTGCGTGTGGTGTGTATTGTATTGTGTGTGCATGTGTTGTGTATTGTGTGTGCATGTGTGTGTGCATGTGATGTGTATTGTGTGTGCAGGTGTGTTGTGTGTACATGTGTGTGTTGTGTGTGTGTGTGTTGTGTGTGCGTGTATATTTGTGTTGTGTGCATGTGTGTGTGTTGTGTGCGCGCATGTGTGTTATGTGTGCATGCGTTGTGTGTTGGGTGAGTGTGCTGTGTCTGTGTGTCCTGCAGGAACCATCCCAGGCACATGCGTGCACCTGAGGTACAGGGTGGAGTTACACAGACTGAGGGGCCCAGCACCGTCATCTCTAACAACAATGTTCCCAGAAGAATCCATTCTAACCCAACGTGAAAACCGCGGACTTGGGAACTCACATTTGGAAAATGAATTAACAAGCTAATTGTCCTGTCTTGTCTTTTTTTTTCTTTCTTTCCTTTTTTTTTTTTTGACCCAGCCTAACATGTGCCATGTTTTCTAAACTGCTCAGTGTCACCCCAGAGTGCTTGGGGCAAAGTGGCAAAAATGAGGGTTAAAAATAACTGGGGACAGATTTTGAGAGTGTTCAGGGCTACACTAAGTAATTCAGGTTTGACCTTAGAGGCCTCCTGTGGACACGTCTGTGGAGTCCTCAGGCCTCTTCAACAATTTCCCTGTTATTTTCTTTGAGCAGTAATTTGAGGACATAACGCAGGCCCACCCTGGGTCTTCTGAACCTACGGTGTGGTCGAGGTGTGCTCACCCATTTGCACGCGGTGGTTTGGTGCTGGCTGGCTCTGCTGTAGGTACTGAAGGTTGATGGGATGAGAAAAGGAGCGGGCGGGCGGGGGTGGGTCAGTGGTGAGTGAGACCCTGAGGGAAAGTCCCGCCTCAGAGATTCTAACGTGCAGCGAACCACGGGTGCAGAGCGCCAGCGGAGACCAAGGAGGAATGGTTTTCATCATCCAAGGGAGGAAGAAGGGCTGAATGTGACCTAAAACCCAGGAGCCATACGTGAAGAAAACTGACAGAATCAATTCATAAAAAATAAAACCTTTTTAAAAATTAACAAATACGCTGGAACAATTTTTCAGGAATCGACCAGGCAAATGCAATGCCTTCCCCAAGGACCCTGAAAAGTCACCTTCCTGCGCAACTGCTGCTGCCAACCTTCTGGGAGAAAACCTGCAAGGTGAGGTGGGAGCAGAAAACACTCAGGGCGGTTTCCCCATAAGAACGCAAGGTGTTCTACCGTATCATCCCCACACCTGTCCGCCCGAAGCACCGGGGCAGGTGGATGAGAGCGGGCGGGGTGCACTCCCACACCAGGGGCTTGGGGGCATGGCACGGGGCTCCGTCCTGAGCGCCCCCAGCCCCTCGGCGACGCCACAGGGGGGACATTCAGACATCACTGTAGCTCAGAGACATCACACAGGCTGCCCAATGAGAACCACCTGGCAGAGGGCCGAGATGGGCTGCAAACCCAGGTCTTCCTGACCCAACAGCCCGCGATGGTCCCACCAACCCACGCCACCTGCCTCAGGCCTCCTGCACCCGCGGAATTCTCTCTAAGCGTCTACACGGCTGGCCTGCTTGTGGCCATAGGTGGTGAGTATCTGAGGGAGCAGAGGTGGCGCCGAAGGAGGCGTACCTGCTCCTGTCTGTCCCTTGATAATAGAGAAATTTTCTGACCCATAAGTGGCTTTCTACCCTTCAGGCTCAGTGAGTCACTACCTACAGTGTTTTCTGAAGTGAGTTCTTCGCAGCCTTATTCAGGGAGATCCCATGTCTCGTGCTCAGAGAAGGGTGGGAATCCACACTCTGTACCTGCCCTTTTGAAGCACGTGAGCATAAATAAGTTTCTGAGAAGGAACTTGTTTAATTCTGCTTAACTCAGAGCTTCAAACATGTACTTGACCCAAGCTCTTTCTCAAGTGAAGCCTCTAATCTCCAGGAAGCTCACGTTCTTCCCAGCACATTCTGGAGGACAGTACGAAGGTCATTGGCCTTGAGGGTTGGAAGGGTGGTCCCTGAGTTAAATCACTTCTCCGAGAATGACCACAGCGGCACAGTGGGTCTCACAGCCTGGCCAGAGCCAGGACCTTCAGCCACCTGCCCAGAGCCCACCTGATGCTACCATACTGCCAACCCCTTAAAGGAGACAAACTTCGTGAGGTTGTCATTATTTTAGAGAAATGAAACAGAAAAAAAAATGCTAGTACATTTTGTTTGATAATATAAGCAAAAACTTAAGGCTCAAAGGAAAAATTTTCTCTCTAATTTGCCCAATAATGAACCTGATTTCTTTTTTTTCTATTGGAAAAAAGGCATTGTCTATTTGTCCAGAGACACATATATTTATAGGCACAGCAAGATACTATACATGCTGGAGGGTTTTTTTAGGTTTGGGGATTTTTTTCCCCCAGCTTCATTTAGGGATGATTGACAAGTAAAACTTCAATATAAGGTACACAACGTGATGGTTTTTGTTGTTTTTTTCGGTACACAGGCCTCTCACTGCCGTGGCCTCTCCCATTGCGGAGCACAGGCTCCAGACGCGCACGCTCAGCGGCCATGGCTCACAGGCCCAGCCATTCCGCAGCATGTGGGATCTTCCCGGAACGGGGCACAAACCCGTGTCCCCTGCATCGGCAGGCGGACTCTCAACCACTGTGCCACCAGGGAAGCCCCAATGTGATGTTTTGACTGAGAAATGAGCACCACAATCAAGCTAATAATACAACACATCCATCACATAGCTACTCTTTTTGGTGGGGGAGTGAAAACACAATTGAATTCTACTCTCAGCAAATTTCAAGTATCAATATATAAGAAATTCTCAATTACAATCATCATGTTGTACATTAGGTCTCCAGAATTTATTCCTCTCATATATGAAAGTCTGTACCTTTGATCAGCATCTCCCCTTTCACCCCACCCCCTGGTAACCACCATTCTACTGTTATTACGAGTTCGATTTTTTTTAGATTCCACATATAAGTGAGATTGTGCAGCATTTGTCTTTCTATATCTGGCTTATTTCCCTGAGCATAATGTCTTCCAGTTTAATCCATGTTGTCACAAACGTCAGGGTTTCCTTCTTTGTTAAGGTTGAATAATATTCCACTGTACAGGCAAATGTGTCTTCGAGATAGTAATTTTGTTTCCTTTGGATATAACCTAGAAGTGAGATTGCTAGATCATGTGGTAGCTCTATTTTTAATTTTTTGAGGACCCTCCATACTGTTCTCCACAGTGGCTGCACCAATTTACTTTCCCACCAACAGCGCACAGGGTTCCCTTTTCTTTACATCCTCATGAGCAATTCCTCTTTTAACTTTTTGATCATAGCCATCCTAACAGGCGTGAGGTGATAGCTCATCGTGGTTTCGATTTGCATTTCACTGATTGACTAGTGATGTTGAGCATCTTTTCATACACCTGTTGGCCATCTATCTCCTTAGAAAATGTCTCTTCAGGTCCTTTGCCCATTTTTTAATCTGGTTACTTGTTTTTTGCTATTGAGTTGTATGATTTGTATGAGTTCCTTATAAATATTTGGTTTCAAATATTTTCCCCCCATTCTATAGATTGACTTCTCATTTTCTCGATTGTTTCCATTGTTTTGCAGAAGCTTTTTAGTTTGATGCAGTCCCACTTGTTTTCTTGACTTTTGTTGTCTGTGGTTTTGGTGTCATATCAAAATAATCGTTGCCAAGACCAATGCCAAGGAGCTTTTCCCCTATGTTTTCTCATAAGAGTTTTACAGTTTCAAGTCTTATGTTTAAGCCTTTCAGGGTTGATTTTTGTGTATGGTATAAGATGATTTTATTCTTTTGCATGTGGATATCCAGTTTTCCTGGCACCAGGAAAACTATCCATTCCCCATTGTGTATTCCTGGCCTCCCTGTTGAAAATTAGTTGATCATATATGTTTGGTTTACTTCTGGGCTCTTTAGTGTATTCCATTGGTCTGTGTGTCTCTTTTTATGCCAGAACCATCCTGTTTTGATTACTATAGCTTCGTAACATTTATTCTGTGAAAAATGCCATTGGAATTTTGATAGGGGTTGCACTGAATCTATGGACCACTTTGGGTAGTATGGACATTTTAGCAATATTCACCCTTCCAATCTGTGAACACAGGGTATCTTTCCATTTATTTGTTTCTTCTTCAATTTCTTTAATGATTATCTTATAGTTTTCAGTGTACAGATCTTTTACCTGCTTGGTTAAATTTATTTCTAAGTATTTTATTCTTTTTGATGCTATTATAAATAAAATATTTTCTTAGTTTATTTTTCAGATAGTTCATCGTTAGTATATAGAAATGCAACTGATTTTTATATGTTTATTTTGTATCCTGTAACTTTACTGAATTTGTTTAGCAGCTTTTTTATGGAGTCTTTATGAGTTTTCCACATATATGATCATGTCATCTGCAAACAGAGATAATTTTACTTTTTCCTCTTCATTTTAGATGCCTTTTATTTCTTTTCCTTGCCTAATTGCTCTGTCTAGAACTATGTTGAACAGAGGTGGCAAGTGTGAGCAACCTTGTCTTGTTCCTGATCTTAGAGGTTAATTGTTTTCTTGTTCTTTTGTAGTTCCTTCGTGCCTTTCTTCCTCTCTTGCTGTCTTCCTTTATGATTTGGTGATTTTTTGTAGTGTTATGCTTTGATTCCTTTCTCTTTATCTTTTGTACATAAGGATAGCTTTGCCAAGTAATGTGTTCTTGGTTGACAGTTTCTTATTTTTTTCTTTTAGCGCTTTGAATATCTATCTCATCTCACTCTCTCCTGGCCTGCAAGGCTTGTGTGGAGAAATCTACTGATAGCCTTATGAGGATTCCCTGTTATGTGATAAGCCTCTTTTGTCTCGTTGCTTTCAAATGTCTCTGTCTTTGATTTTTGACAGCATGATTCCAGTGTGTCTCAATGAGGAACCTCTTTCGGTTGAAACTTCATGTCCTTGGATGCCCATATCTGTCCCCAGATTTGAGAAGTTTTAGCCATTATACCTTTAAATAAGTTTTCTGCCCCTTTCTCTCCTGGTATTTCTAAGATTTGTATATTTGTTCTCTTGAAGGTGTCTCATAAATCCCATAGGCTTTCTTTAGTCTCTAACAGTTAGAGGAACAAAAAGAAAAAGAATGAAAAAGAACAAAGAAAGCCTATGGGAGCAGTTGCAGAGCCAGAGTTTGGAGTGCAGACACATGCCAAGTGGTTGTGGGGCCTGGGCGTGGAGAGGGGGTGTGTACGGAGCGGCTGGGGACCGGGGTCCAGGGCATGCCAGGGGTGGGGCGAGTGGAGGTCACGGTCCCAGGGCAGCATGACCGCGGCTCCTTCTTGGAGAGGAGCGCACACGGCAGCGTCTTCCTCTCTAGAGGGCCTGTGGTGGCTGTTGGTTACCTGAGTGGGGAAGCTGCTGGGATGCCCTGCGGGGCAGGCCACTGGGGTCCACGCTGAGAAATTCTATGAAGGCTGCAGAGCCCACGCAGGGCGACTGAGGTCCTCAGGGACGAAGGCTGCTGGGGTCCCCTGCAGAGCAGGCCCTGGGGGCATGGTGGCTCCACTGTGTGTCTGACACTGGTAGCCCCCTTCTCTGAGCCCAGCCACCTCCAGGCAGCTCTGCTGTGAGGCCCCCAGCAATGCTCTGTGTGGTTACCCTCCTCTTTGGGCTCCACTGTGTTGCTTCAGGTCCTTAGTTAGACTCTTGAAGCCCTTCCCAGGACTATTTTTGTTCCTGGATGGAGGGGATGTTTTGGTGGGGGGTGATAGCTCATATCTCCTACTCCACCATTTTACTGATGTCACTTGTCATCTACTTGTCTTGTAAGCTAAGTGATAAATCACATAACCATATAATTTATTACCCCTAGAGAATTAAGCAGATTTACACTTCACACATGAAAATAATACTACACAGAGCTCAAAGAGCCTACGTGAAGCAGACAGCATGGAGAAATCAGACCAGAAAGAGCTCTCTGTGGGGTCTCTGGCCATTTTTAGTTGTTGAAGCTGAAAAAATGTGAATACTCTACTGCATAAGCATAAAATAAAGCTAACGAACCTTACCATTCCTTCATATTCTATTGCTTTAATTCAATTACACATTAACACAATGATAATTCAGGCTGGAAAGGAGGATTCTCAGCCGTGTTCAACTAGGAATGTGGCCTGAACTAGAGATACAGATGGAGGACAGAGGATGCTCTGAGGATGCAGCCCTCCAGAGACCTCTACGGAGAGGAGGAGAAACCGGGTCCAGTTACCTTAAGTAGAAAGTGAAATGAACTGAGGGTTCGGGAAGTCCTGGAGGGTCCGAGGGCTGCAGGGCGTGACGCCAAGAATTAGCTAAACCGCATCTAGATCTCCCACCCAAGTGTCCCAGAAAAAGGCTATTCACAAATGCCTCACCTGTGAAGTGCGGGGATCACCCCTGTAGCCTCACAGCTCGCTCAATATCAGGAGGACACCCAGCCAGTGTCTGTGTCAGGCATTTAAGTACCGAGGGGAAAGGGATTATCTACACACGTTGAATCTACACGCGTGAAAACGTCCCTGAATGTGCTATCCATCGCTCTTTCTGGAAGTCACTGGAGACTGGAGAAATCAGTTCACTGAAGCTCAGACCAAGCAGCTTAATGAAAATTATGAGAAAAGCATGGCTGATACTTCTCTGTCCTCCTGCGTGGACCTTTAAAGAGCAGCCTCTGTGAAGCAGAAGAGAAGCCTGTTTCCAAAAACCACGAATGGCTCGTGTGATGTGATGTCAGGGTTTTCAAACCACGACCTGGACTTTTCAGCCTCTTCTGCCTTTTGGCTGAACCCAGTGTGACTTCAGTTACGCAGCATTAAGGTGCTTCATTTTCCTTCTCTCTCTGCAGAATTTCAGTCTTTAGGTGAATTTCAATATATCAACATGTAATATATAATATCATACACATTTTCATTTCTGTTCCTTCTATATATCCTCTTTCTACCTTCTGTTATAATTTTCTTTGAATTAAAACATTTATTTCAATCATATTCGTCAAAAATTCCCACTCCATTCATTTGATAACAGACTTGTACTGAGTGCCTTATTCATGCTGGGGAATGGAGGGTATCGAAAGATGATAAAAATAGGGTCACTTCCCCCAAGAAAAGTGCAGCCTGGTAGGGACCGCAGCAAGCTGTACCATCAAGGAAACTGTGATACACACTAAAATAAACTGAAAGGTGCATCAGGGTTGTGGAGCAGAGAAACAAAGCATGTGGGAGGAACCCCAGAGACACTGGGGTGAGTGGGTGTCTGGTGACCACCCGCATCCTGGCCATGAAGCACTCCCGCCATGGCCAACACAGTCAGCATCCCTGCCTCCCCAGTACCAAAGTCCAAGGCTGTCCTATTCGTACAGGCAGACCTTGTTTCACTGTGTTCCACAGACATTGCAGTTATTACAAACTGAAGGCTCGTGACAACCCTGGGTCAAGCAAGTCTATCGGCGCCATTTTTACTCACAGCATTTGCTCACTTTGTGTCTCTGTGTCACACTTTGGTAATTCTCGCAATATTTCAAACTTTTCCATTATTATTACATTTTTAGGGTGATTTGTGATCAGTGACCTTTGATGTTACTACCACGACTCACTGAAGGCTCAGATGATGTTTAGCATTTTTTAGCAATAAAGCATTTTTAATTAAGATGTACATTGCTTTTTAGACATACTGTTATTGCACACTTAATAGACTACAGTATGGTGTAAACATAACTTTTATGTGCACTGGGAAACCAAAACACTCGTGTGACTCACTTTATCACGATATTCACTCTATTATGTGGTCTGGACCCAAACCCACAGTATCTCTGAGGTTTGCCTGTAATTTACTTGTAAAACCTCAGGGACACGTATTTCAGAGGTTTCCTGAGACCCAGAAAGTGGAGACATTCCACTGGGTCTTGAGAGATTTCTGGGTCTCATTCGAAGCTGGGCTCTCATATACTGAAGACTAAACGTGAAACATGAAATTATAAGAATAAAATTCACAAAGACCTCTGAGACCTAAGAGCAAAGGGATTTTTTTTTTTCAACAAAACTTCAAAAGTACGAAACAAAAGGCAAAAATACTTAATGAATTTGAGACATCAAAATTTGAAATTTCTGTTCATCAAAGAGCACCATAAAAAAGGCTAATAAAAAGAAAACTGAATGACAAAAGTTATTTGCGATGCCTAAAACCACAGAAGACCAGTATTCAGAATATACAAGAAACTCTCAGATTGGTAAGAAAAAGATAAACCCAAATAGAAAAATGGGCAAAGGGGGCCTTGAGGAAGGCAATTTTCAGAAGAGAAAATACAAAAAATGACCAAATATTTGAAGAGATGCTCAAAATCATTAGTAAATAAGAATAACTGCAAAGGAAAACCATGGGCTGTCATTTCATATCTGTTACAGAAGCAAAGGTTGGAAAGCCAGATAATGTCCTGCTGGTGACGGTGGACAGGAGAGCAACCTAGCAACATGTCAAAATGAGTAAACAAACACTCTTCGACCCAGAAATTCCAGCTGTAGGTACAGAGCCCAAGTAAATGGGTATGCAGCCCCATAAGGGAGCATGTATAGGGGATCCTCACACCCCTGTTCCTCCAGCCGTCCCTGTGCTGAGAGTTGAAGGCTACCTGGGTGTCCACTGCCGGGCGGGGAGGGTAAATTGGTAAAATGTGGTGGACGCATACCTTGCTATCAGAAAGCAATTAACTAGAAGCAACAGATTTACACACAGCAGCATGAAGACATCTTTTTTTTTTTTTTTTTTTGCGGTACACGGGCCTCTCACTGCTGTGGCCTCTCCCGTTGCGGAGCACAGGCTCCGGACGCGCAGGCTCAGGGGCCCTGGCTCACGGGCCCAGCCGCTCCACAGCATGTGGGATCTTCCCGGACCGGGACACGAACCCACGTCCCCTGCATCGGCAGGCGGACTCTCATCCACTGCGCCACCAGGGAAGCCCCAGGCATTGACTTCTTTAGCTGTGAAAGTCCTAGATGGCATCTTCCAATAGGAGGCTGTTTCATCTGCATTGAAAATCTGTTGTTCAGTGTAGCTTCATGAATTACTTAGCTGCATCTTCTGGATAACTTGCTGCAGCTTCTCCACCAGCACTTGCTGCTTCCTCTCGCTCTTTTATGTTATGGAGGCAGCTTCTTTCCTGAAACCTCATGAACCGACCTCGCTGGCTTCAGACTATTCTCCTGCAGCTTCCTCACATCTCTTAGCCTTGAAGAACTGAAGAGAGTCAGGGCCTTGCTCCGGATTAGACTTTGGCTTAAGGGTACGTCGTGGCTGGTTTCATCTTCTATCCAGACACCGAAACTTTCTGCAATCAGCAAGAAGGCTATTTTCCATTCTTATCACTCCTGTGTTCACTAAAGGAGCACTTTTAATTTCCTTGAAGAACTTTTCCTTTGCACTCACAGCTTGGCTGACTGGTGCAAGAACCCCAGTTTTCAGACTGTCTCAGCTTTCGACATGCCTTCCTCACGAAGCTTAATTTTTTCTAGCTTTTGATTTAAAGTGAGAGACATGTGAGTCTTCCTTTCACTTGAACACTTAGAGCCATTGTAGGGTTATTAACTGGCCTAACTTCAATATTGCTGCGTGTCAGGGAACAGGGAAGGGCCTGAGGAGAGAGAGGGAGATGGGGGAACAGCAGTCGGTGGACTTTGAACGCACACAACATTATTGATTAAGCTCACCGTCTTATATGGGTGCAGTTAATGCCCCCCCAAAACCTTTACAAGAGTAACATCTGTTATGGTGATCTGTGATCACCATAACAAGTATAATAATAATGAAAAAGATTGAAATATTGCAAGAATTATCAAAACCTGATGCAGAGAAGAGAGCAAATGCCATTGGGAAAATGGAGCTGATAGACTTGCTCATTGCAGAGCTGCCACAAACCTTCAATCTGTAAAAAATGTAATATCTGCAAAGTGCAATAAAGCGAAGCACAATAAAAGGATGTGTGCCTGTACTTACACGTTCAACAGTTGGTTAAGCCCACAGGTGCAGAAACCCCTGGATACAGAGGGCCGATTGTACTGTGCCGTTTTACACATGGCACCTGAGCATCTGTGGATTTTGGTATCTGCGGGGGCTCTGGAACCAATCCCCAGGATACTAAGGGATTCTGTTCTTATAACTAGTGGGAAAACTGAAAATAGTAGAACAAATTTCATTGATTCTGTTGCTTAGTTCTGATAAAAAATTAAGGAAACAATATTTTTAGCATGAGATTAATATTTTCATTAGCAAGAGTAGTGATATTAGCAACTTATCTTAGCATTCCTTTCCTTGCAAGAGCACAGAAGGCTTTCCTAGGCTGGTCTACAAGTTTAAAGTCTGTCTAGATGTTTTACACTCACATTCAGTATTGTATACTGAATGGTATACTGATGGTAAGCGGTACCATCGCCACAAAACAAGCTCACAGATGTCCAGCCCCGAGCAGCAAGCTGCAAGGACACAAATAACTGGAAAGTGCAGACGACACACATCTCCCCATGAGCCAGTGGGGAGCCACGAGGCTGCTCAGCTTGCGAGAGTCCAAAGGGCTTTCCGCTTCCCTGTGTCTCTAAATCCCACTCGTTAAGCCTCCAGAGCTTTGCTGCTTTGAAGTTAGACTGAGCTAGCAACCTCCCGCCCACATAGAGTTTCCAGATAAAATACAGAACAACAGATGATTTTTGTAAGTATAAATATGTCCCAAATATTGCATGGGACAAGCTCATTCTAAAAATTCATTCGTCGTTTACCTGAAATTCAAATACAACTGGATGTTCTGTATTTTGACCAGCTTTTTATTCTTCCGAGAATGTAAAGATTCTTGGGGTTTTGTTTTAAGGGATGATCTGAGATTGAAGGTTTCATGCATCCTTCCTTCACTTCACTACGAGTTCAGAACCAACCCAATCTCTGCAGTTGATTGAAGCGGCAAGTACTAACTAATACACTTCCTCTGACTTTGGTTTTCTCCCTCCTCAGCTCCTAGAGCCGAGCCCTGCAGCAGTGTGGCCACAAGGCCACCGAATCAGAAGGTGGGATGGGCTGTGCATGACCCCAGACGAGCCCTGGTCCCACACAGTCTGGATGTGGTTCCGGTCGTACTGACCATGGCCCTGTTCCTCCTCTTTCCTCCTGACTTGGTCTCAAGGATTGGATAACAACTGAGGAATTTATAAAAAGCCCAATAAACGAAAGACTGATTCAAGGAATAAAGACAATTTCAGTTCAATTTTATTCAGTCCGAGCTTAGCCCACTTCCCAATAGTTGTCTTTTAAAACAGTTTGCAGAACCAAAATATGTTTTAGACCTACTCCTTCTGTAAAAACATACAAACAAGAACCTGTTTAAGAAAAATGACCTGCATTCTGACTTTTCCTAAGAAAAGCAGGTTAGAAAGCCCCTTTGTAATTTTTTCAAAGGGATCACATGTGAGGCCTAGACAAGCCCCTGGTTTGCACCTGGGACATCCAGAGAGGGCAGGAGGGGGGCTCCTCCCCACGCCCGGAGGAAAACAGTAGAAAAGAGGAACCAGGAAGACACAGGAGAGAAAGGGCAGTGACTTTACCTCTGGTGCCTACCGTGTGCCAACACCGCAGAATGACTTGCATGCCTCAATCCTTACATTAATCCTGTGAGGCTAAAACGGCTCAGAAGGGATCGAGTGACTAGAAAGTCTACACGGGGCAGCTTCAATCCAACCCCAGAGATTTGGAATTCCAAAGCAATGCTTAGCAGATGCAGACTTGGCACCACGTGAATTTGATAATAACTAAGTACCACACTTTAATTTTCCTGAACTTGTGAGAAAGTATTGATGTTATTGGGGGAAAATATTAAATGAGACTAGGAACCATCCGTGCAGTCATGAAAATTTTTCAGGTTATTTGAAATCTTCAGCTATCCCCAGGTCTATTTCAACCTCAACCAGTCCTCTTCAGGGACGGGGGGCATTTTCTCCCTGTCTCCCAGCCCTGCATCCCCAGCACACAAGGGACTAAACAAAACTGCCAAGATGTTGCTAAGCTCCCCAGCTCTCTGCTCTGCTGGCACACAGAACTATAAAGACCGTAGAAAGAAATTTCTCCGAAAAGCCACAGATAATTTTCCTAAGTCTTTTCAAATGCATGTGAAGGCCAGGAATTCCACCTGGCAGTCTTGGTCCCAAGCGTCCATCCAGCTCCTGACAGCCGACAGGGAGGTTGAGGGGCAGGGAGAGCCCAGGCATTCCCCTGAGGTCACATGGGAAGAGGGGCCCATAGTCATGGCTCATTATTCACAGATAAGGTTGCTGAGCGGTAAACACACTTTCATTCGCACAACAACTCCATAGGCAGAGGCTGTCATGACCCCCATTTTCAGAGGAAAGAGGGTCAGCACCCCGTCCACAGCCCTCGGCTGCCGGGAGCTGGTGCAGGGGTCAGAGCAGGAGTCCGGTGTCTGCCTTCCGTCTCAGACCCCCAGCCTCAGCCACCAGCTTGCCTAACCCCAGCACGGTGGTGGCTCCCAGACCTCGCTCCCTCGGTTCTCCCTTCCCTTCTGCAGAGGACGCAGGCACCAGCCACGGGGCCGGCTGCGGTGAGGACACGGGCAGAGCCCAGTTTCCGTGCTGCGGCGGACAGGGGAGGACACGGGGCTGAGTGCGGACGGCTGCTCCAAAGGACAGGACAGGGCCACCAGCAAGGAAAGGGGAGGCGCCCAAGTTCAGGGGCAGGCTCTCCAGAGAGGGGCCATTTAGGGAGGACGTTAAAGAAGATCTGAAGGTTCAGACGCAGGTGAGCCAGAGCCAGAGCCAGAGGGTGAAGCCGGGAGACGAAGGACGGCCACGGCGGCGGGAGCCTGCACCTGCGGGAGGCACGGGGACGCAGGAGGGGGACACGGGGGCATCAGGGCTGCAGAGCAGGCAGTGTGCACACCCTGGGCTCCCAGGTACCGCAGGGGCGCCACACGGAGGCCCTCGTGGGGTGCTGTGAAGGTCTGGGTGGGAAGTGGTTTAAGCAAGAAGGGAGACTCCTGCCGGCAAGAACAGCATCTGGGGCAGCTGGGGGCGGGAGAGGCATCTCAGGGTGGTTCTCCGTCAACTGGCTTCCATACTGACACTGACCACCAGGGGTTAGCGCAGACCCAGAGGTCAAGGGCAAAGTCTTTCCCAAGACCCCCCCCCCCAGATGCACCCACGAGTCGTGGGGACCATCTGTGCTTCTGACCAGCCAGCTCTAAGTGTGGAGGGTCCCCATGACCCCCATAGCGTCCATAATGGTGCTTTCAGGACTCACTGAAAGCGCTACACCTACAATTACAGTTTCATCATAGAGGATTCAGATCACAGCAGCCAAATGGAAGAGGTGCTGGGGGCAAGGTCTGGGACAGAGGGAGCAGAGCTTCCGTGCCCCATCCCCTGTCCTTGTGGAGCCTGGGCACGGCACCCCTCTGGCCCGGCCCCTCACTGCGCTCACTGGCCGGGAGGCTGCACAGAGCCTCGGGGTCCGGGGTTCGTGGGGTCTCCTGTCACTGGCCACACGGCTGACCCCACTCTCCAAGACCCTCTCCTCTCCCTGGAGGGGGGATGGGACGGAAAGGCCCAACCCTGTGATCACGTGCTTGATCTTCTGCCGTGGCGGCCCCTCCCCTGGAACTGTCTATGGCCCAGCAGGTGTCACCTTGTTGGCACCAACTCAGGTGTGGTCTAAAGGGACTCACGGTGAACAACCAAAGGCTCCAATCACTCAGAGACTTAAAAGGGCTTTTGAAACTGGCATCGGGAACCGGAGACAAAGACCAGACATGTTCTCGATTATATCACAAGGAGAAACAGGAGACC
This sequence comes from Lipotes vexillifer, assembly GCF_000442215.2. Lineage (NCBI taxonomy): Eukaryota > Metazoa > Chordata > Mammalia > Artiodactyla > Lipotidae > Lipotes > Lipotes vexillifer. The sequence goes on along the minus strand of NW_006784423.1, from coordinate 451,526 downwards.
TGGGCAAGTCTGGTCTTGTTTTCGAGGTGGTCAGCCGAGAAGGGTTGTGGTGGAAATAGGAGGGAAAAAAACCTCCGTTGCAGCCAGGAATGATTACAAGGAAAGGCACAAGGAGGATAAATAAGCACCAAGGGTTTTAGGAAAACAAGGGGCTTACAGGGGATGTGGCACGAGCCTGGGAGGTGAACTCCAGGAAGAAGCCAGAGGGTGTGTGTTCTGTAGCTCCCAAGTTTTTGCATCCACTTGGCTTCAAGTAAGACAAACATGTTTTATTAGCTGTGAACAGACAACGACTGATACAGACACTGAACAGCCTACAACAGGAAGGGAACCTTCGCTATTAGAGCCTCGTTTACTTTACTCTTAAAAATAACAACGCTGACCCCTTCGGCCATCTGTGCTGGGAGGTTCAATCTAGGCTGTTATTGTTAGCAGCATAGAAACTTCCCTCCAGCCTTTCTGTGTAGGCATTCTGCGTTGCAACCTGTAATCCCGCGGGCAGATTCCCTGCAACTTCTTAATTAGCTTAAAATTCCCAGAAGAAACAATTAATGGAGATCTGTGAATTATTTTGTGGACACAGAGGAGAACTACAAGTGAGGTGGCACTGACTCTTGCTAACGGTACAGAAGAGCAGGGCTGAATGTGCACAGGCCCCTGAATGGCAGCCAGGAGCCAAGGGCTCGGCGGCTACATCAGAGCCCCAGTGGGGCTGTTGAGGACTTTGCGCTGTGTGCAAAGTCCTAAACAAGAGTCCCAGCTCCCTGGATGGGCTGGCTCCCCCCTCGACTGCCAGCCCAAGGCAGGACCTGAGGTCTGGGCTCTGCCCTGTCTGTACGATGCCAAGAACGCAGCTCTGAGCTGACTGAGAGTAACACTTTCCTGGAGCAGAAATCTGATATCCAACACTCTTGGCCTTGAACAAAATGGAGGATTTAAAATATGACAGCACGGAGCGCCTGGCTGTGGACTACGTGGAGGGGATTCTGCAGCCCACGCCCACCTGTGACACCTGGGATCAGATCTGGAACTTCCAAGCCAGGCCTGATGACCTGCTCATTTCCACCTACCCGAAAGCAGGTAGGCGGGAGGGATGGCAGGGAGACGCAGAGGAGGGTTAGGAAGAGAAGCGGGAAAGATGCATCAATAATGAAATAAAGAGGGCTTCCCTGGTGGCGCAGTGGCTGAGAGTCTGCCTGCCGATGCAGGGGACACGGGTTCGTGCCCCGGTCTGGGAAGATCCCACATGCCACGGAGCGGCTGGGCCCGTGAGCCATGGCCACTGGGCCTGCGCATCCGGAGCTCCGCAACGGGAGAGGCCACAACAGTGAGAGGCCCACGTACCACAACAAAAAATAATAATAATAATAATGAAATAAAGAAACCGACCTGGATTTGAGTGGAAAGCTGTTTACTGGGCAGAGTGATACGGCCAAGACAAATCACAGGTAGTAACTGAAACCACACGAAAAATATTAAAGTGACCTACACATCTGAAGAATTTAATTCTTTCTGTGATGTACCTGTTTTTTTACTTCCCTGAAAGAGAGTGAATCAAACAGCCCAAAACAAAGGGGCCAGACTTGCTGCCTTACTTGTTCCCAGCACAGGCCCATATAGTAGAGCCAGACAGGGCACCCCTGCCTGATCTAGGGAAGAGGAGGGGCTTGGGCTCTGCAATGCTGAGCTTGTAAGTCTCCCAGCTCAGGGTCCCAGAAATATTCTCTTAATTTCCACCCTCCCTGGTGGTAGGTTGTGAACCTACTTTCTTATTTCAATAGTCAGTTTAACAAAGTCACTGAAGAAACAAGACAAACTTGAGCTCAGCCACTGCATCATAAAAATGCGGGGGTGAGCAGAGAGAAAGAGTTCTCTGCAGTTATTTGTGTATATCTACAGTTAGACCAAAAATACAGTATTCAACTCATACCCCGATTGCATTGACATCTGCTCTCTGCAAAGTCAAGCTCCATGTCAATAACTTCTGCTACATGCTCACACACATGTGAACGCACACGCACACACACACTCCACCCCCTTTGCCTTTATCTGTAACATTCTGACAAAAGGCTCTACAGGCAGACGGGGCCTTCGACTCACCCGTCCATCGGTTTCACATCGGCCCTGATTTCTGATCTTACTCATCATGAGTCTGTTCAGAATTAAAATTTTCTAAATGTGAATTTCTGAAAGTACCCACTGGTGGGGATCATATCTCACTGCCTTAATTTCACCCACAACTCTTAATTTATAACCATAATTTCAGTACAATGCTTAATCATTCATCTTTTCTCCACCTGCCAAATGTGAGCATTAAGATTTGGTTCATTTAGGGTTTTCATGGGTTAGGGGCAAGCAGGACTGTACAATCCAAATAACACACTCAAAAAGTGAAGCACTTGCCAGCTAAGGTAATATTTAGTCAATCACTCAAAACCTGTACACTAATAAAGACTATATTGATCAGAGGGAAGAAGAAACAAGCTCAGATCATGGAATGGTTTACACCTAAATTTGTAGCATAATAATAAATGCTCTGTGACTGAGGTGAGATAAACACACTGTAGAACCGCTGACTGCTAGGGGACGATCTGACCCCAAACCTCCAGTCGCACTGGAGTCTGCCCCAGCGTTAGCCCGTGGCTGTCCATTCAGAATAAACACACAAAACGAGTACACTTGAACTTCCTTTGAGTCAATAGCTAAAGAAATATTGGTCCTGGATCCTGTAATGAAAGAATTGGTGTCAGAAAATATTAGAAGCTAACTCATCGAGGATATAAACGGCAGCTGCTCTCTCGTTTTCTAAGCTGTGCCCCCTGGTAGACCTAGAAGGGCTGAATTGGGAGCATGAGAAAGGGTCTTGTAACCAGAGTTGATCAGCCCAGACCCAGGACTCAGAGCTCAGTCTCCCAGCCTCCTCCTGCCACGGACTCAGTCAGGTGTCTGGTCAGTAGTCTTCAGCCAAGGCCGAAGGTTAGGTGGCAGCCCCACGCTGGTCAGGATGGGGCGGCCCACAGGGGTTGACCGGAGCTGGGAGACAGAGGCCCTTCTCGGGGGCAGCGGGGGCAGTGAGGGCGCAGCCTCTGGGTCGAGGTTCCAGGCGGCAAAATGCGGAGTGGCCTCTGCACATCTTCTATCAATCAGACCTCTACCTCCTTGCCTCAAATCCTAGAATGTAAATCAGATTTCAGGACATTTAGAATCTCAGCAGCAAAGGAGCCTAGGGAATGCACTTTTTAGCCTTTCAGGTAAAATAAAGGAAAGTGTGAAAATGGAGACTAAGCCCTAATCATTCATTCATTCGGCCAACATATAACAAGATCCTCCTCCTGCGTAGCAAGCCCATGCTACGCGCTTGGGAAACAGAGTCTGAAGACCACACCGTGATGACTCTCCACATCACAGGCTGGTAAGAAGGACTCTCATTCTGCCTTTCTAAGGAACTATGCAGCTAACTCAATAGCATAACAATCCTAATTAATGGTTGTACAGAATAAAAAAAGAACTATATATTTATGAATCTAATGTCCACTCCAAATTGGAGTCTTTGTATAAAAATCCATATCATACCATATTATGATAACACAAGATATAAACAAAGAAGGATGGTTTCTGAATTCCATTATAAAGCTGGCTTTAAAGTTCACACAGCTGCTCTAACAAGTGTTTGGTCACATTCTAAGAACTGCAGTAGATAAAGCCTGTGCTTCCTCATCTTCCTGGGGAATAAGGAACAACCTGGACGCAGGAGATCGTGGACTTGATACAAAACAAGGGTGACATTGACAGAAGCCAGCGGGCACCTACTCACGAGCGATTCCCCTTCATCGAGTGGAAAATCCCGGGCATGGAATCTGGTGAGTACGGCACAGCTGCACCTGACCCCGGGCCTAGACACCCACCAGGGATTTTTACTATCCAGTAGCCCTGTCAGAATTCTAGGCATTCAAACAACCATCGATGGACTCCATGACTATCTTTCTCACCATCTGGCCATCGTTCTAACTCCAGACATTTTCTAATCAAGTTACTGTTTATGCAAAAGTAAGTTAAGTTTTGATTCTCCAATTAGAAATTAACTTCACTCCACAAGGATGAGCCTAGGTAAGATAATTTTATAGTGGAAGGGTTTGAATTTTTTAGGTTCTTCTTTATTTGGTTTATTGTTATGGTTAAAAACTGCTCTAGCCGGGCTTCCCTGGTGGCGCAGTAGTTGAGAGTCCGCCTGCCGATGCAGGGGACACGGGTTCGTGCCCCGGTCCGGGAGGATCCCACATGCCGCGGAGCGGCTGGGCCCGTGAGCCATGGCCGCTGAGCCTGCGCGTGCGGAGCCTGTGCTCTGCAATGGGAGAGGCCACAACAGTAAGAGGCCTACGTACTGCAAAACAAAAACAAAAACAAAAACTACTGCTCTAACCCAAAAAACCCGTTCGTGAGCTACAAGTATTCTCTCAGATGAGATCCACAGAGAGTTACAGGCGGCCTGGAACTGTTCCTAATGTAGTAATAACAAAGCAGCAAGATTCTGAAGCAAATAGAGAAAAATAATGGGAAGTCATTGAAAATTAATTTTACAGGCTTGGAACAAGCTAATGCAATGCCCTCACCACGGATCCTGAAGACGCACCTTCCCATCCACTTGCTGCCACCATCCTTCCTGGAGAAAAACTGTAAGGTAAAGAGCCAAAGGAATTCAGAGTTGACCCCTTAGAAGGACCTCAGACTGGTCCTCAATCCATTTCCTCTTAAAACACTTCGCTTGTTAAAAAAAAAAAAAAAAACCAGTCCACCTTGTCACATCATCAATATGCAAATTGATATGAATGCTTTCCACCTCCCACAAAAGCCAAATCACAGGAATGCAGCATGAGAAAAATTCATCTGTATGGAATATACCCACCCTAACGTAACTGTTGGTCTAATCCTGGTTTTGCTTCTTCCCTCCCTCCCTCTACTCCCAGATAATCTCCGTAGCAAGAAACCCCAAGGACAGCATGGTGTCTTATTACCACTTCCACAGGATGAATAAAGGGCTTCCCGCTCCAGGAACCTGGGAAGAGTACTTTGAGAGTTTTCTGGCTGGGAACGGTGAGAGAACTCAGCTTTGATCCCATCCTTTCTCAAAATCCTCGAATACTCTACAGAGCAGCCATCATTTCCTTAGAACAGCAGGGGCTCGGCCTTCTTTACGGCGAGGAAACCACCAGTGTGGCCTCTTCTCCCTCTCTTCAGGATTTTCCTCCCAGGTGGGTGCTCGTCAGCTGGGTTTCTGCGACTCACTGCCCTGTTTCTGATCCCGTCCCGCAGTGTGCTGGGGCTCCTGGTACGAGCACGGGAAGGGATGGTGGGACGCCAAGGACCAGCACCGCATCCTCTATCTCTTCTACGAGGACATGAAGAGGGTAAGGAGCAGGGCCGCCTCACGTGTTCCGCTCTGACCGTAAAATATTTCAGTCATAACGTGTGGACCCCATCAGGGACTCACAGATTGAAACAGGGCACAGAAGACGCTACATTTCACTGGCTGCAGCTGTCCACGCATCAAAGCACACCTGGGACGTCATGAGTTTCTGTGTCACACAGTCTCACCTGAGCTTCCTGGAGCTCTGGGCTCTGGGACACCTTTTCCTTATAGGCAGAGGATGGCAAAATGAGGGATGCCTTTTTTTCTCCTTGTATGTAGACTTTTAAATTCCGTTTAGAAGGGAAAAAAAATCTAGCATATTTTGGGGGTTTTTTTATTAGTACTTGAGGAACGTCATAGTTTCAAGAAACAGTTTAAGAAATTATGGTGCAGTGGGAAACACTAATGGTTTAGAGTCAAGATTCCTGAATCCCAGTTCTGGCTTTACTGCCTGCTGGCAATTATTCTTTGCGAAGATGCTTAGCATCTAGGAATTTAGTTTCCTTACATGCAGAAAGGAGATAGTAATATGCACTCCAAGAGCTGTTATAACGACTAAATGAGGTGGTGTCATGAGAGTATATTGTAAATGGTCATCTACCCAGTCCTTTCTGTGACTCCACTGAATACAGGGATCTATACAGAATTACAGTCTCTGTTCTAGAATTTATAACTGAAAGCCTGGTTCTCAAAAGGTACGTCACAGACAGCTGCATGGCCTCTCAGAGCCCATGCCAGGCCTGCTAAGTCAGACATGCAGTTTTAAAAGATTAATCGGGGATTCCTGTGCACATTAGTTTAGCTGCACTTCTCTTAGGTTCCATCACTACTGGGCTTTATCCAGTTGTGTCTACAAAATATCTGAAGAGTGAAAAACACAGCATCATTTTTCTATGTTTTTTATTGAGATACAACTGACAAGTAACATTATATTCGTTTCAGGTGTACAGGATAATGATTTGATATTTGTATGTACTGAGAAATTATCTCCATAATCAGTCAACATCTGTCACCACACATAGTGACAAAAATTTTCTTTCTTGTGGTGAGAACTTTTAAGATCTATTCTCGGCACAGTGTTATTATACTGTACGATATAATGTTATTAATTATACAGTGCAGTGTGATTAGTTATAGTCACCATGATGTACACTACATCCTAGGACTTATTTATCTTACAACTGGAATTTTGAACATTTTGACCCCCTTCACCCACTTCACCTCCCACCTCTGGCAACCACTGATCTGTTCTGTATGGTTTTTTTAAATAGGTAAGTTTCTAGGATTACATTTCTAGGATTCTCAGAACCATGATTCCAGGGCTAGCAGGACAACCCATACAGGTATCAGTATAAAATTCTCTCCCTTGTGTTTACTTGGTACAAAAGTGTGGAGACACCACAAGAGAGCACCAAAAAACTAAACAACAGGAGGGCATACAAAAGGAGACTCTGGTCACATATACATATATGCACTGCTGCAGTTCAGAGAGTTGTCTCGTCACAGGATTCCAGATATAGACACTCAACTAAGGAATATTATGGCAGGGGTTATAAGGAAGGGTTTGCTCTTTTATGACTGGATGTGACAAACAGGGGCCATGCTACTAAGCTAAGACCAGGGAAAGTCCATGTAGGTGACGCTTGCCCACATATCGTCATAGCAGTGTCAAAGGAGGATGTGTCCCTGGGAATCGTGGATAGATCCCTGGGGTAGATCCTAATGCATTAAGAATGCCAGGAAGAGACTTTACCGAAATAGGCAGTCTAACCTCAGGGTCCCCAGAGCCCTCTTACATGTTTCTGCGATCATGCTCTGGACTGTCACCTGCCTGTGGTCACTCAGAGCGCACAGTTCTCAGCACTCTTGCTGATTCCTAGTCTGTGTGAGGCCAACTAAACTAAGAACTTTTGACATCCAAGCTTCAAGGCAGGAGCCCATTTTAAAGCAGGAGACACAGTGGCGGGGATAAATGCTCCCACCACATAAATGCAACGCACCACTCCTCCCGGACACAGGGGCCTTCCCACACCACAGCGCCCCTGGGCTGCGTCCCTCTGAGGAGGAAACAGTGGCGACAATAGGGCTGAAACCTTCTCAGAGACACCGAAGCACCCAGACCAGCTGGGCACTGCAGCTACTACCACGGGGCCTCTTGGGTGCAAAGAAGTCCCTCCCACCCTCGTGTCCCCCTCACCGGCACCACTGGGAAAGTCTGGAGCCACTTCTGTCCACATGAGAAGCAGGAGACGGGCCTCTGTGGCCAGGTCCCCAACGCTGCCGCAACACCTGCTCTCAGCATCAGTCCAGTGGCTGTCCTCGTGCGGCATTTAGCTGGATGGGCTACAGCAGGACATTTGGGCCTAATTCTGGACACATCCCTCCATGGCACGCGCCCCATGCACTGCATGTCACTGTGTGGTGAGTGTCTCACCGACATGCTCAGTTGATGCTTCCATGTTAGAACAAGAGGAGCGTAATGACTCCAATTGATACAGTCACCACATCAAAGTGAGTCACATCTGAAAAGCTGAGCACTTGTGAGACACGATTTTTTAAAATTTTAATTCATGACATGTTACTGATTACCAGCATTAATTCATTCCAACAGTCTTTTGAAACTATTATTTATTGATATAAATTATCTTATATCAAGTCTTTTCTTTTGACTCTGATCATAGAACCCAAAGCATGAAATTCTGAAGCTGGCAGAATTTATTGGAAAGAACCTAGATGATAAAGTTCTGGATAAAATTGTCCATTACAGTTCATTTGACGTCATGAAGCAGAACCCAATGGCAAACTACACGTCGATTCCAGCTCCATTCATGAACCACTCTATTTCTCCATTCATGAGAAAAGGTTTTTATGTTTCCTTTTCACAATAATCTTAAAGGAATTGTCCAATATTTCAGAGTCTTTGGGGAGTTTCTTTTCTATAGATAAGAAAAATAAGATCAATAATAAATGGTTCTGGGAAAAAAATAATTTAAGAAACCACAGATGAAATGAAATCAATGTTCAGCCACAACTGGAGACTGAGGTTTGGTGTCTAAGTCCAACCCTTTATCCTCACCTTCCTTCTGGAGTTCTGGCTGATAAGGTGAAAATATACAGAATTAAGTCAGATGGAGCAAAGAATCCCCTTTCCAGAGGGCTCTAAGCTATCAGAGAGGTCCATTCACTCCAAAATACTTACTGACTGGAGTGGCTACTATGTGCCAGGCACTGTTCTGGGCAATGTTCAGAGCAGGGAACAAAACACACGAAAATTCAGGATAATAGTTGCTAGTAAGTACTATGTAGAAAAAGCAGTCTGGGAAAGGTAACAGGGATTGCACGTGGAGAACTGGAGGGGAATCTTCCTTTTCTTCCCTCCTTTTTCAAAACCTCACGTTGAGTCCTTCCAGAAGCAGGCCCTGCCTGGTCTGCCTGCAGGATGCCAGCCACAGGCACAAGCACCGAACGTGCTGTGACGGGCAGGAGGGAAAGACAAGAGAGCTCCTCAGACCTGCTGTTCACGCGGCGTGTCACCTCCCGACCCACAAGCCAGACAGGCGATTCCTCCCCCTTCCAGGAGGAGACACTGCCAGGCCAGCCCGAGAAACGTTTGCCCCACTCTGTCCCTCCCTGACGGGGAGTATAAATCCTCACACAGAAACGGGAGAACAGAGAAATCCAAATCCCCCCACGGTACTGACACCCACCACCCCACGTCTGTTTCAGGGGCCGTGGGAGATTGGAAGAATCACTTCACTGTGGCCCAGAACGAGAGATTTGATGAAGATCACAAGAGGAAGATGGCTGACACCACTCTAACTTCCCACATCCGATTCTTGTAAGGAAGAAAAAGAACCAGAGTCCATCAGTGTGAAAGCTGATTACCCCGACCACGTGACACTGGATTCAGGTGGTCACACTAGTGCTCCTTGTGTTTGCTTTTGTTCACCCTAAAAAAAGTGACAGGGCTATCAGAGGTCAGGGCAAGGTGGAGGGTGGGCAGGGTGGCAGCGTGAAAACCATGGCCTCATTGCTAATTATCATCACATGTCAATTTTCCACAGATCGTGCGCTTGTTAACGTATTAAAAACCCTTCGGTCATCACACAAAAACACACTAAAATTTACAAATTAAGTTCAAGCCAATTTTTAAATGCAGCACTATAATGTGTAAACAGTTACTTCTAGCAATTTCTTGGTAGCCAAGTAACCATCAGGTGACTCTGTTTCTAAGTCACTCCAGTGCATCCACCCCAGCCTCTCACCACAGCCTCTACATTTAACAGGACCCTCCCCCCGCCAAGCCGTGCCGCAATCCATCCCGGCCTCCCACCTTAACCTCCCTCCCTCCAGCGCTTCTGCAATCCTGCCCTAATCCATCAGCAACATCCGTCGGTTTTACTTCCAGGAAGTCTCATCTCTACAGCCATCCCCCTGGTTCAGAAGCCTCTCCCTCTTGCCTATAAGCTACCTAACTCATTTCTCTGTTCATCATACATCTGCCAAGCTTGTTTTCCCACAACAAGACTCATTATATTTCTCTTTAGCTCAGAATCCTTCAATGATTCTGAATGTTTGCTGCCTAGAAGATAAATCCCAAGCTTTTTAGCCATCAATTCAAAGGCAGCTACAACCATATGACACAGTTGACTGACCTTCCAAACCACCTTCCAGCTGGATTTCATTCTGCCAATCACCCTCCTTGCCTCAGCGACGAGTCCCCGCGCTGGGCCCGAGCACATCTCACAGGTTCCCAGACGATGAGTTTCACTTTCACCCCGCCTTCTCCTGATATTTCCTTTCCTTCCTTCCTACCCATCCAAAACATAGACAACAAGTCCAATAACCAGCACAGGTCTCCCATCTTCCTACAGATACTGCAACCTGAAGGGACCAGCTGCTCTTCTGGAGTCCTTTACACTTAGCATGATTCTTCTGTGATTAAGATTAAAGTATATCATGCTATTTCTTGGTTGTCTATATTGTCTCTTTTGTGCATATTTAAATTTTCATTTGTTTATTTTTTCTCCAAGATGGGGACATTGCTAGATACTTCATTGCAAACCAAATGGCAAACAATATGCTCAAAAATAAGTAACTGAAATACTATATCAGTTAAGGAAATCTAAAGAGCCAACTTTGTATATTCTAAGTAGTCCCTGGAACAGCTATCATCTATAGCTGTGCTGTGTTAGCTACTAGCTGCATGTAGCTATTTAAATTATTCAAAATTTGGAAAGATCCACGCACCCCAATGTTCACAGCAGCACATTTACAATAGCCAAGACATGGAAACAACCTAAATGTCCATTGATAGATGAATGGATAAATGAGAGGTGGTACATATACACAATGGAATATTACTCAGGCATAAAAAATGCAACCTTGTCATTTGTGACAACATGGATGGACCTAGAGGATTTTACACTAAGTGAAATAATCAAAGACAAATACCATATCATTACACTTACATGTGGAATCTAAAAAACAAAACAAACAGACAAACAAAACAAAACAGAAACTGACTCACAGGTACAGAATGTAATATACAGCATAGGGAATATAGTCAATTGCACTGCAATAATTTTATATGGTAACAGATGGTTACCTGACTTATTGTGGTGATCAATCCTTAATGAATATAAATGTGAAATCACTATGTTGAACACTTGAATACTAATATAATATTGTATGTCAACTGCAATTTAAAAAAATAAAAATAGGGCTTCCCTGGAGGCACAGTGGTTAAGAATCCGCCTGCCAATGCAGGTAACATGGGTTCAAGCCCTGGTCCGGGAAGATCCCACATGCCATGAAGCAACTAAGCCCATGTGCCAGAACTACTGAAGCCCGTGTGCCTAGAGCCCATGCTCCACAGCAAGAGAAGCCACCGCAATGAGAAGCCCGCACACCGAAAGGAAGAGTAGCCCCCGCTCACCACAACTAAAGAAAGCCCGTGGGCTTCCCTGGTGGCGCAGTGGTTGAGAGTCCGCCTGCCGATGCAAGGTACACGAGTTCGTGCCCCGGTCCAGGAGGATCCCACATGCCGCGGAGCAGCTAGGCCCGTGAGCCATGGCCGCTGAGCCTGCGTGTGCAGAGCCTGTGCTCCACGATGGGAGAGGCCACAGCAGTGAGAGGCCCACATACCACAAAAAAAAAAAAGAAAAAGAAAAGAAAGCCCGTGTGCAGAAACAAAGACCCAACACAGACAAAAATAAATAATAAATAAATAAATTTATTTTTTAAAAAATAATAAAATTTTAAAAAAAGAAAAAGAAAAAAACCTGGGTATTTTCAAGTCTACAGCCATGGGTTTACATAAATAATTTGTCTATATTGCTTTTAAAATAAATAATTACATTGTTAAATGTTTAGACTATTACACTGAAATACTGTCTAAATGAAAGTAATAAACTGTCGTTCACAAATTTTTAAAAAATTAAAAATAAGTTTAAAAGTCAAATATGTAGAGGCAGAGAGCAGAGCTGTGGCTACCAGGGGCTGGAGAAGGGGGAAACTCGGAGATACTGGTCAAAGGGCACAAAGTTGCAGATATGTAGGATAAGTCTAGAGATCTGGTGCACAGCATGACGACTATAGTTAATATGACTGAATACTGGAGATTGCTAAGAGAGTAGATTTCAGATACTCATCACACACACAAAAATTGTAAGTGTATGTGGAGATGTGTTAATTACCTGACTGTGGTAATCACTCTGCTATGTTTACGCATATCAAATCATGTACACCTTACATATATACAATTACTGTTAGAAAATAAAATACATTTTTTAAATTAAAATGAAAATAAAACAGACCAATGTTATATAACATTGCTTTATTTTCTACATAACTCGTATATCTATTAAAGTAATGGTTTCCCTGCTTGTAGTGTGTCTCTACCACTAGCTCAGCAGCGAGACTTTTTCTGTCTTAATTAACAGTTGTACTTCCCCCACCCAGTGCCTAGCAGGATACCTGGTGCACAGAAGATGCTCTGTTAATGTGTGTGGACTGAATGAACCACTACACAGCAGTAGCCCCCGTGTTTTCCTGTTCTAGCCCAACCCAATTAACCACCAGCTGCAGGATGTCCTCCTCAGTCTCTGAGCCAATGGCAAGTGCCAGGCTGACCTCCTTGCCCCTTCTATTGGCCAGTGGAGTTCGGAGACAACCTACCGCACCACTGCTTTGGACCTGCAGTCTTAGCCCAGAAGAGCCACCCAGCCTAACGACCACGGTGCCTGGAACCTTCTCTTATGCTTGAATTACCCATGCTTAGTTTCTTTGCCAGTTATCTGGAAATAGGCAGAAAGGGACCAAACTTTACCTAACAGACCCTTGTCTGGATCATGTGCCTCCTCTGCGTCTGGGTCTTCAGATGATGCTAAAAAACACCACATTCAAAAGTAGCAAGAGAGTGGGGCTTCCCTGGTGCCACAGTGGTTGACAGTCCGCCTGCCGATGCAAGCGACACGGGTTCATGCCCCAGTCTGGGAAGATCCCACATGCCGCGGAGCGGCTGGGCCCGTGAGCCATGGCCGCCGAGCCTGTGTGTCTGGAGCCTGTGCTCTGCAACAGGAGACGCCACAACAGTGAGAGGCCCGCGTACCACACACACACACACACACACACACAAAAAGTAGCAGGAGAGCTTCATGAGGCCACTGTCTTTCTGACACATTAGAGGTGAATCCATCTAAACACACCAGTCCCCTTATTTTGAACCCTACTCAAATTCAATCCTATAATAATAGATAATCTGAAATGATCAGACCTAAAATTCAACATGCAGTTGTTAAAGAAATGAGAATATAGGTGTGATTTCTTATAAATTCCTTCAGCTTGACAAAGGTCTCTGTGTCTGGTTTTATTTCATGCAAATAGAAACAAGAAGGCCTTAAGGGCTGTAAACAAGGTGCACTGAGATATCTGCAGAATTCAGTGGATTAAAGATAATTATCTAACGGATAGGACTATACTTCTTCTGAGATTTTAACATGATTTTTCAGTTTTCATAAAGGGATGTAAGGCTTACAAAGAGTAAAATTTGGTTTTGTTTGTTTGTTTTGGCTGCACCATGTGCATGCGATTTTACTTCCCTGACCAGGGATCAAACCCATGCCCCCTGCAGTGGGAGCACAGAGCCTTAACCACTGGACCTCCAGGGAAGTCCCACCAAGAGTAAAATTTGGATACTAAGCCAAGGTCATTTGTTTGGGAAAAGTAATTGCATCTGGAGATCCAGCACACAACGACCAAATCTTTGGGAGAAGGGGTTTGCCTGCTGTTGCCTTGTTGAGTTTACTAAAAGGTGTACCAGGGCTTCCCTGGTGGCGCAGTGGTTGAGAGTCTGCCTGCCGATGCAGGGGACGCGGGTTCGTGCCCCGGTCCGGGAGGATCCCACATGCCACGGAGCGGCTGGGCCCGTGAGCCATGGCCGCTGAGCCTGCGCGTCTGGAGCCTGTGCTCCGCAACGGGAGAGGTCACAACAGTGAGAGGCCTGCGTACCGCAAAAAAAAAAAAAAAAAAAAGGTGTACCAAATTAAATCAACAGATAGTGGGAGATGTGGGATGAAGAGAACACGACAAGAATAAGGGTAGTGGACTGAGGCAAATCCTTTTAATTTCACCAGACCTACATTTAATTTTCATAATAAAGACAGTGGTATTGTGAAAACAGAGATTTGTTGTTTTTAACTGCAGGGGCAGAGGGTTGATAGAGGGCATCCACACAAAACCTACATTTACTATGATACCTAACGGTCAAAGACTGAACATCGCTGCTCTTAGATGAGATCATGGCAAGAATGTGCACTCAAACCCCTTTCAACATAGCACTGGGGGCCTCAGCCTATGCGGCAGGGAAAGAAATAAGACATACAGCACATACCTTTGGAAAAGGAAGAAATAAAACTGTCCCTCTTCTTAGATGACATGATTGTCTATGTGAAAAATCCAGAGGAAAAACGTACAAAAAGCCTCATAAAACAAAAGTGAGTTCACAAGATACAAGGTGTTGAGAGGCAGTTCTGCTTGGATTTCTCACATTTCTGAGCATCTTTCAGGCAGCAGCAATTATGGTCTTTGATCTGGACTATCTTTTCAAAGACACAGGGGAGCTGAAACAAATGGTGTCAGCAACGAGGATGTAGAGCTTTCCATGGATCGAAAATCAGAAGTCCACTTGGTTAAGCCCTGAGTAGCCACCTCCCTGCTTAAATAAAGTGTAATTAATATAAAGCCTTGTTTACTGACAATGGAGCTGCTCTGTCCCTCTGCTTCCCGGATCCCTCCCTCCACATCTGTCCCCTTTATCCAGATCCTTGAAAAAGAAAGATGATTAGGGTATGGGCAACGGTCTTGCCCCCTCCAAGATGGATATGAGTCCGTACGCATCCACGTGAACATGCTCAGGAACACCAAGAGCGAGGGGCTCAAGTTTCTACGACTCTGTTAGGTAAAGACACCCAAGTCACCATCCTCCCCGGGCCCTGGTAAGGCAGGAGTGCCCACATTCTCCTGGCGGGTTCTGGACAGGGTTCACCAGGAGAAAGAAAGCCAAAGGGACCCTACGGGAGGGGCGCTTTTGGTTGATTCAATGTCCTACTGTCCCTACGTCTGAATGTTATGTGGGAACTGACACGTCATACGTCTGTGCTTCTCTGTCCCCTGAGTGCCAGAGGGGATCGTCCCTGTAAGAAAGAGCCTCCTGTAAAAACGGGGAGTGGGACAAACCCCTTTGCCATTTGCTACCAGTGTGTGTGCGCGTGTGTGTGTGCGCGCGCGCGTGTGCGTGTGTGTGTGTGCGTGTGTGTGTGTGTGTAGGGCCGGGGGATTTTGTGGCGATGCGTCTTACATCCAGAGCACCCCGACAGAGATGACAGCTCTCAGATGGCAGGTTAGAAGCCCCCATTTCAATTGCCCTGAAGGGGACTCACCACACCCTCCTAACAGGCAGCCTCCCCAGTGAAAGTCAGGGGCCTGACAACAAGTAAAGCTCCTGGAACTATGGCTCCAGACTGCTTGCTCTCTGCCCTACCCCCACCATCACCACCATAGAGGCCAAAAGCTTTACCAGGGGTACTGGGGACATTCTTCTTGGTCCTTTACATTGGCTAGCCCATAAACTGGTACCATTTGAGTGTCGTGCAGAACGACAGGCTTCACCTGAAGGTGGTCGGCAAGCTGCGGCACGCTAGCTACTCTGGTGGCTCTGCACCCCCAGTAAGCAGTCTGAGCCAGAAGTCTCTGTGACTGATGACCGCTGACAGAGCCTCTGGGGAAGGGAGAAGCCCCACCTGCAAGTGACCCTGGGGGTTTGCACTCGGTGCCTCCCGGGACAGTTGCCTGCTGCGTCCACCCTGAAGAGCAGCCATCAGCTTCTCGGGAGCCCCTGTCAAAACTGGGTGACCGACCCAGGGAGGCCTCGTGAACCTCCAGCCTGATACTCCCATTTTGGGGTGGCTCGACTCAAAAAACCTTTCCTGTCAAGTGCAAATGGTGGATTCAAGAGCGGCGGCCTGGCCACGCAGGCATCTGGGCCCTACCTGAGAAAGCAGCAGCTATCTCTCCAGGGAAAACTTTGCCCCCCGCTGAGCCAGGTGAGTCACTGCACGGCTCATTGGAGCCCTCAATTCACAGACGCCCCTAAATGCTGAATGCCTGCTTTGACTAAGCGAAAGCTCACTGATTTCCACTGGACTGCAGTGCCAGCCCTGTAACACCAAAACCCTCCACCCAGAGGCCAGAATCCAGGCCCCTCTCAGGGCTCTGGCCAATGCCTGCCTTGATGAACTGTGCTCTGTGCTT
Source organism: Lipotes vexillifer (assembly GCF_000442215.2). Classification (NCBI taxonomy): domain Eukaryota; kingdom Metazoa; phylum Chordata; class Mammalia; order Artiodactyla; family Lipotidae; genus Lipotes; species Lipotes vexillifer. Next base: position 435,307 of record NW_006784423.1, on the reverse strand, counting down.
ACTGACCCCTGGGCTTTGCCAGTGGCCTAGCTACCAGGTCTGCCATTATGAAAACTAGAGTAGCGTTAAAGACGCCCCCCTGGGGCTGTGAACTGTGGAAACAAATGATGACTGCTGACTGCACTTTCCGGGGCCCTCGTGTGGATGTCCACAGAAAGGACCCTTCTCTGATGGGACACGCTAGAACTAAACTGCTAGTTGAACATGCGCTGCCCTGGTTGCTACCATCCTGCTGCCTGGATCCACCATCACATCAGACGTGACAATGCAGCCACCGTCACAGAAAAGGCACAGAGTGAAGGGCTCCGTCTCTGCAGAGGCTGCCACTGGGTTCCGGACTGGTGGCTCCTGCCCAGAGCTGCTCTGGTCTCTCCTGGCAGACTGACCTCCGACCCCTCCCAGGCATTTTATTGGTGGAGCCTCATCACCGGTGACACTTTTTCAGGTTTTGGTGCTGCTGTTTTAGTCCAGTCAGCCAACTGCAGTCACACTGCTGCAGTCCCTGAAACTAGAATTTGTCGTGTGTTTGGTTTTGTGGAGTTTGCAACCTGAACATAGCATGCCTTTTACCAAAAAAGCAGCTCGACAATGGCTGACCGGGGGGTATTCAATGGAGCTCCCGTGCTCCCTGCCTTCCGCAGGCATTTGATATTGTTAAGCATTGAAATGGCCTCTGTAAAAATCAACTCAAAAAGGGTTTGACACTGCTTCCCTCACATCCTGGTCTGCACACCTTACCAAGGCAGGTGGTCACTAAATGTGGCTATCCCCAGAAAGATGCCCTCTGCCACTTGCTCAGTAATGATCAGGATGAACAGTTGGCAGCTCCTTAAAAAGTTAAACATATACTTACCACAGAGCCCAGCAATTTCCCCTCCTAGGTCTGTACCCTAGAGAAATAAAAACTTATGTCCACACAAAACTCTGGATGTGAATGTTTATAGTGGCTCTATTCATAATTACCCCAAAACTCGAAACAAACCCAAATGTCCTGCAGTTGGTGAATGGATAAATAACAGCATATCCGTACAATGAATATCAGTTAGTGATGAAAGGGAACAAATTATTGACAAATGAGACAACCTGAACGAATCTCAAAGGCATTTTGCTGAGGAAAAGAAACCTGTCTCAAAAGGTTTGTTTCCATTTATATGACATTCATGAATGACAGAGTGATAGTGATGAAGAATAGATGACGGTTGTCAGAGATTAGGGATGGGAGTTGTGTCGGCCACGATGGGGTAGGATGAGGGTAATGAAACTATTCTGTGGACTGATTATGCCAGTGATTACAAGAGTCTGTACATGTATTAAAATTCAAAGAAGTGTATGCCAAAAGATAATATTACTGTACGTTAATTGAAAAAATAAAATAAAAGGTGGGGAGGACTTCAAAAATGCCTTCTTATTCCTTCCTTTTTTTTTTTTTTTTTTTTTGAGGTAACCAGGCCTACAAGAAGTGCCG